>NW_027473492.1:0-275654 GCF_050947335.1 Megachile rotundata | reverse complement strand
GCATAATATGTTTAATAATATGAGTTAGATTGATAATAATAAGAGTAATGAGTATAGTTATTGTCGTCCTATCCATCATATCCACATAATATGGCCAATAATATGAGTTAGATTGATAATAATAAGAGTAACAAGTATAGTAATTGTCGTTCTTTCGATAATATAAGCATAATATGGCTAATAATATGTGTTCGATTGATAATAATTGGAGTAACAACTATAGTAATTGTCCTTCTATCGATAATATAAGCAAAATATGGCTAATAATATGAGTTAGATTGATAATAATAAGCGTAACAGGTATAGTAATTGTCGTCCAATCGATCATATAAGAATAGTATGGCTAATAATATGAGTTCGATTGATAATCGCAAGAGAAGTAGGCATAGTGATTGTCGTTCTATCGATCATATCTGCATAATATGGTTAATAATATGAGTTAGATTGATAATAATAAGAGTAATAAGTATAGTAATTGTCCTTCTTTCGATAATATAAGCATAATATGGCCAATAATATGAGTTAGATTGATAATAATAAGAGTAATAAGTATAGTAATTGTCGTTCTATCGATCATATAAGCATAATATGGCTAATAATATGAGTTAGATTGATAATAATAAGAGTAGCAGGTATAGTAATTGTCGTTCTACCGATAATATAAGCATAATATGGCTAATAATATGAGTTAGATTGATAATAGTAAGAGTAATGAGTATAGTAATTGTCGTCCTATCGATCATATCCACATAATATGGCCAATAATATGAGTTAGATTGATAATAATAAGAGTAATAAGTATAGAAATTGTCGTTCTATCGATCATATAAGCATAATATGGCTAATAATATGAGTTAGATTGATAATAATAAGAGTAATGAGTATAGTAATTGTCGTCCTATCGATCATATCCACATAATATGGCCAATAATATGAGTTAGATTGATAATAATAAGAGTAATAAGTATAGAAATTGTCGTTCTATCGATCATATAAGCATAATATGGCTAATAATATGAGTTAGATTGATAATAATAAGAGTAACAAGTATAGTAATTGTCGTTCCATCGATAATATAAGCATAATATGACTAATAATATGAGTTAGATTGATAATAGTAAGAGTAATAAGTATAGTAATTGTCGTTCTATCGATAATATAAGCATAATATGGCCAATAGTATGAGTTAGATTGATAATAATAAGAGTAATAAGTATAGTAATTGTCGTCCTATCGATCATATCCACGTAATATGGCCAATAATATGAGTTAGATTGATAATAATAAGAGTAACAAGTATAGTAATTGTCTTTCTATCGATCATATAAGCATAATATGGCTAATAATATGAGTTAGATTGATAATAATAAGAGTAACAACTATAGTAATTGTCCTTCTATCAATAATATAAGCATAATATGGCTAATAATATGAGATAGATTGATAATAATAAGAGTAATAAGTATAGTAATTGTCGTCCTATCGATCATATCCACATAATATGGCCAATAATATGAGTTAGATTGATAATAATAAGAGTAATAAGTATAGAAATTGTCGTTCTATCGATCATATAAGCATAATATGGCTAATAATATGAGTTAGATTGATAATAATAAGAGTAATGAGTATAGTAATTGTCGTCCTATCGATCATATCCACATAATATGGCCAATAATATGAGTTAGATTGATAATAATAAGAGTAATAAGTATAGAAATTGTCGTTCTATCGATCATATAAGCATAATATGGCCAATAGTATGAGTTAGATTGATAATAATAAGAGTAATAAGTATAGTAATTGTCGTCCTATCCATCATATCCACGTAATATGGCCAATAATATGAGTTAGATTGATAATAATAAGAGTAACAAGTATAGTAATTGTCTTTCTATCGATCATATAAGCATAATATGGCTAATAATATGAGTTAGATTGATAATAATAAGAGTAACAACTATAGTAATTGTCCTTCTATCAATAATATAAGCATAATATGGCTAATAATATGAGATAGATTGATAATAATAAGAGTAATAAGTATAGTAATTGTCGTCCTATCGATCATATCCACATAATATGGCCAATAATATGAGTTAGATTGATAATAATAAGCGTAACAAGTATAGTAATTGTCCTTCTTTCTATAATATAAGCATAATATGGCCAATAATATGAGTTAGATTGATAATAGTAAGAGCAATAAGTATAGTAATTGTCGTTCTATCGATCATATCTGCATAATATGGTTAATAATATGAGTTAGTTTGATAATAATAAGAGTAATGAGTATAGTAATTGTCGTCCTATCGATCATATCCACATAATATGGCCAATAATATGAGTTAGATTGATAATAATAAGAGTAATAAGTATAGTAATTGTCGTTCTATCGATCATATAAGCATAATATGGCTAATAATATGAGTTAGATTGATAATAATAAGAGTAAGAAGTATAGTAATTGTCTTTCTATCGGTCATATAAGCATAATATGGCTAATAATATGAGTTAGATTGATAATAGTAAGAGTGATAAGTATAGTAATTGTCGTTCTATCGATCATATCTGCATAATATGGCCAATAATATGAGTTAGATTGATAATAATAAGAGTAATGAGTATAGTAATTGTCGTCCTATCGATCATATCCACATAATATGGCCAATAATATGAGTTAGATTGATAATAATAAGAGTAATAAGTATAGAAATTGTCGTTCTATCGATCATATAAGCATAATATGGCTAATAATATGAGTTAGATTGATAATAATAAGAGTAACAAATATAGTAATTGTCCTTCTATCGATAATATAAGCATAATATGGCTAATAATATGAGTTAGATTGATAATAATAAGCGTAACAAGTATAGTAATTGCCGTTCAATCGATCATATAAGCATAGTATGGCTAATAATATGAGTTCGATTGATAATAGCAAGAGTAATAGGCACAGTGATTGTCGTTCTACCGATCATATCTGCATAATATGTTTAATAATATGAGTTAGATTGATAATAATAAGAGTAATAAGTATAGTAATTGTCGTTCTATCGATCATATAAGCATAATATGGCTAATAATATGTGTTCGATTGATAATAGTAAGAGTAATAAGTATGGTAATTGTCGTTCAATCGATCATATCCACTTAATATGGCCAAAAATATGAGTGAGATTGATAATAATAAGAGTAATAAGTATAGTAATTGTCGTCCTATCGATCATATCCACATAATATGGCCAATAATATGAGTTAGATTGATAATAATAAGAGTAACAAGTATAGTAATTGTCTTTCTATCGATCATATAAGCATAATATGGCTAATAATATGAGTTAGATTGATAATAATAAGAGTAACAAGTATAGTAATTGCCTTTCTATCGACCATATAAGCATAATATGGCTAATAATATGAGTTAGATTGATAATAATAAGAGTAACAAGTATAGTAATTGCCTTTCTATCGACCATATAAGCATAATATGGCTAATAATATGAGTTAGATTGATAATAATAAGAGTAACAAGTATAGTAATTGTCTTTCTATCGATCATATAAGCATAATATGGCTAATAATATGGGTTAGATTGATAATAATAAGCGTAGCAAGTATAGTAATTGTCGTTCAATCGATCATATCTGCATAATATGTTTAATAATATGAGTTAGATTGATAATAATAAGAGTAATGAGTATAGTTATTGTCGTCCTATCCATCATATCCACATAATATGGCCAATAATATGAGTTAGATTGATAATAATAAGAGTAACAAGTATAGTAATTGTCGTTCTTTCGATAATATAAGCATAATATGGCTAATAATATGTGTTGGATTGATAATAATTGGAGTAACAACTATAGTAATTGTCCTTCTATCGATAATATAAGCAAAATATGGCTAATAATATGAGTTAGATTGATAATAATAAGCGTAACAGGTATAGTAATTGTCGTCCAATCGATCATATAAGAATAGTATGGCTAATAATATGAGTTCGATTGATAATCGCAAGAGAAGTAGGCATAGTGATTGTCGTTCTACCGATCATATCTGCATAATATGGTTAATAATATGAGTTAGATTGATAATAATAAGAGTAATAAGTATAGTAATTGTCGTTCTATCGATCATATAAGCATAATATGGCTAATAATATGTGTTAGATTGATGATAATAAGAGTAATAAGTATAGTAATTGTCGTTCTATCGATCATATAAGCATAATATGGCTAATAATATATGTTAGATTGATAATAGTAAGAGTAATAAGTATAGTAATTATCGTCCTATCGATCATATCCATATAATATGGCCAATAATATGAGTTAGATTGATAATAATAAGCGTAACAAGTATAGTAATTGTCCTTCTTTCGATAATATAAGCATAATATGGCCAATAATATGAGTTAGATTGATAATAATAAGAGTAATAAGTATAGTAATTGTCGTTCTATCGATCATATAAGCATAATATGGCTAATAATATGAGTTAGATTGATAATAATAAGAGTAGCAGGTATAGTAATTGTCGTTCTACCGATAATATAAGCATAATATGGCTAATAATATGAGTTAGATTGATAATAGTAAGAGTAATGAGTATAGTAATTGTCGTCCTATCGATCATATCCACATAATATGGCCAATAATATGAGTTAGATTGATAATAATAAGAGTAATAAGTATAGAAATTGTCGTTCTATCGATCATATAAGCATAATATGGCTAATAATATGAGTTAGATTGATAATAATAAGAGTAATGAGTATAGTAATTGTCGTCCTATCGATCATATCCACATAATATGGCCAATAATATGAGTTAGATTGATAATAATAAGAGTAATAAGTATAGAAATTGTCGTTCTATCGATCATATAAGCATAATATGGCTAATAATATGAGTTAGATTGATAATAATAAGAGTAACAAGTATAGTAATTGTCGTTCCATCGATAATATAAGCATAATATGACTAATAATATGAGTTAGATTGATAATAGTAAGAGTAATAAGTATAGTAATTGTCGTTCTATCGATAATATAAGCATAATATGGCCAATAGTATGAGTTAGATTGATAATAATAAGAGTAATAAGTATAGTAATTGTCGTCCTATCGATCATATCCACGTAATATGGCCAATAATATGAGTTAGATTGATAATAATAAGAGTAACAAGTATAGTAATTGTCTTTCTATCGATCATATAAGCATAATATGGCTAATAATATGAGTTAGATTGATAATAATAAGAGTAACAACTATAGTAATTGTCCTTCTATCAATAATATAAGCATAATATGGCTAATAATATGAGATAGATTGATAATAATAAGAGTAATAAGTATAGTAATTGTCGTCCTATCGATCATATCCACATAATATGGCCAATAATATGAGTTAGATTGATAATAATAAGCGTAACAAGTATAGTAATTGTCCTTCTTTCTATAATATAAGCATAATATGGCCAATAATATGAGTTAGATTGATAATAGTAAGAGCAATAAGTATAGTAATTGTCGTTCTATCGATCATATCTGCATAATATGGTTAATAATATGAGTTAGTTTGATAATAATAAGAGTAATGAGTATAGTAATTGTCGTCCTATCGATCATATCCACATAATATGGCCAATAATATGAGTTAGATTGATAATAATAAGAGTAATAAGTATAGTAATTGTCGTTCTATCGATCATATAAGCATAATATGGCTAATAATATGAGTTAGATTGATAATAATAAGAGTAAGAAGTATAGTAATTGTCTTTCTATCGGTCATATAAGCATAATATGGCTAATAATATGAGTTAGATTGATAATAGTAAGAGTGATAAGTATAGTAATTGTCGTTCTATCGATCATATCTGCATAATATGGCCAATAATATGAGTTAGATTGATAATAATAAGAGTAATGAGTATAGTAATTGTCGTCCTATCGATCATATCCACATAATATGGCCAATAATATGAGTTAGATTGATAATAATAAGAGTAATAAGTATAGAAATTGTCGTTCTATCGATCATATAAGCATAATATGGCTAATAATATGAGTTAGATTGATAATAATAAGAGTAACAAATATAGTAATTGTCCTTCTATCGATAATATAAGTATAATATGGCTAATAATATGAGTTAGATTGATAATAATAAGCGTAACAAGTATAGTAATTGCCGTTCAATCGATCATATAAGCATAGTATGGCTAATAATATGAGTTCGATTGATAATAGCAAGAGTAATAGGCACAGTGATTGTCGTTCTACCGATCATATCTGCATAATATGTTTAATAATATGAGTTAGATTGATAATAATAAGAGTAATAAGTATAGTAATTGTCGTTCTATCGATCATATAAGCATAATATGGCTAATAATATGTGTTCGATTGATAATAGTAAGAGTAATAAGTATGGTAATTGTCGTTCAATCGATCATATCCACTTAATATGGCCAAAAATATGAGTGAGATTGATAATAATAAGAGTAATAAGTATAGTAATTGTCGTCCTATCGATCATATCCACATAATATGGCCAATAATATGAGTTAGATTGATAATAATAAGAGTAACAAGTACAGTAATTGTCTTTCTATCGATCATATAAGCATAATATGGCTAATAATATGAGTTAGATTGATAATAATAAGAGTAACAAGTATAGTAATTGCCTTTCTATCGACCATATAAGCATAATATGGCTAATAATATGAGTTAGATTGATAATAATAAGAGTAACAAGTATAGTAATTGCCTTTCTATCGACCATATAAGCATAATATGGCTAATAATATGAGTTAGATTGATAATAATAAGAGTAACAAGTATAGTAATTGTCTTTCTATCGATCATATAAGCATAATATGGCTAATAATATGGGTTAGATTGATAATAATAAGCGTAGCAAGTATAGTAATTGTCGTTCAATCGATCATATCTGCATAATATGTTTAATAATATGAGTTAGATTGATAATAATAAGAGTAATGAGTATAGTTATTGTCGTCCTATCCATCATATCCACATAATATGGCCAATAATATGAGTTAGATTGATAATAATAAGAGTAACAAGTATAGTAATTGTCGTTCTTTCGATAATATAAGCATAATATGGCTAATAATATGTGTTGGATTGATAATAATTGGAGTAACAACTATAGTAATTGTCCTTCTATCGATAATATAAGCATAATATGGCTAATAATATGAGTTAGATTGATAATAATAAGCGTAACAGGTATAGTAATTGTCGTCCAATCGATCATATAAGAATAGTATGGCTAATAATATGAGTTAGATTGATAATAATAAGAGTAATAAGTATAGAAATTGTCGTTCTATCGATCATATAAGCATAATATGGCTAATAATATGAGTTAGATTGATAATAATAAGAGTAATGAGTATAGTAATTGTCGTCCTATCGATCATATCCACATAATATGGCCAATAATATGAGTTAGATTGATAATAATAAGAGTAATAAGTATAGAAATTGTCGTTCTATCGATCATATAAGCATAATATGGCCAATAGTATGAGTTAGATTGATAATAATAAGAGTAATAAGTATAGTAATTGTCGTCCTATCCATCATATCCACGTAATATGGCCAATAATATGAGTTAGATTGATAATAATAAGAGTAACAAGTATAGTAATTGTCTTTCTATCGATCATATAAGCATAATATGGCTAATAATATGAGTTAGATTGATAATAATAAGAGTAACAACTATAGTAATTGTCCTTCTATCAATAATATAAGCATAATATGGCTAATAATATGAGATAGATTGATAATAATAAGAGTAATAAGTATAGTAATTGTCGTCCTATCGATCATATCCACATAATATGGCCAATAATATGAGTTAGATTGATAATAATAAGCGTAACAAGTATAGTAATTGTCCTTCTTTCTATAATATAAGCATAATATGGCCAATAATATGAGTTAGATTGATAATAGTAAGAGCAATAAGTATAGTAATTGTCGTTCTATCGATCATATCTGCATAATATGGTTAATAATATGAGTTAGTTTGATAATAATAAGAGTAATGAGTATAGTAATTGTCGTCCTATCGATCATATCCACATAATATGGCCAATAATATGAGTTAGATTGATAATAATAAGAGTAATAAGTATAGTAATTGTCGTTCTATCGATCATATAAGCATAATATGGCTAATAATATGAGTTAGATTGATAATAATAAGAGTAAGAAGTATAGTAATTGTCTTTCTATCGGTCATATAAGCATAATATGGCTAATAATATGAGTTAGATTGATAATAGTAAGAGTGATAAGTATAGTAATTGTCGTTCTATCGATCATATCTGCATAATATGGCCAATAATATGAGTTAGATTGATAATAATAAGAGTAATGAGTATAGTAATTGTCGTCCTATCGATCATATCCACATAATATGGCCAATAATATGAGTTAGATTGATAATAATAAGAGTAATAAGTATAGAAATTGTCGTTCTATCGATCATATAAGCATAATATGGCTAATAATATGAGTTAGATTGATAATAATAAGAGTAACAAATATAGTAATTGTCCTTCTATCGATAATATAAGCATAATATGGCTAATAATATGAGTTAGATTGATAATAATAAGCGTAACAAGTATAGTAATTGCCGTTCAATCGATCATATAAGCATAGTATGGCTAATAATATGAGTTCGATTGATAATAGCAAGAGTAATAGGCACAGTGATTGTCGTTCTACCGATCATATCTGCATAATATGTTTAATAATATGAGTTAGATTGATAATAATAAGAGTAATAAGTATAGTAATTGTCGTTCTATCGATCATATAAGCATAATATGGCTAATAATATGTGTTCGATTGATAATAGTAAGAGTAATAAGTATGGTAATTGTCGTTCAATCGATCATATCCACTTAATATGGCCAAAAATATGAGTGAGATTGATAATAATAAGAGTAATAAGTATAGTAATTGTCGTCCTATCGATCATATCCACATAATATGGCCAATAATATGAGTTAGATTGATAATAATAAGAGTAACAAGTATAGTAATTGTCTTTCTATCGATCATATAAGCATAATATGGCTAATAATATGAGTTAGATTGATAATAATAAGAGTAACAAGTATAGTAATTGCCTTTCTATCGACCATATAAGCATAATATGGCTAATAATATGAGTTAGATTGATAATAATAAGAGTAACAAGTATAGTAATTGCCTTTCTATCGACCATATAAGCATAATATGGCTAATAATATGAGTTAGATTGATAATAATAAGAGTAACAAGTATAGTAATTGTCTTTCTATCGATCATATAAGCATAATATGGCTAATAATATGGGTTAGATTGATAATAATAAGCGTAGCAAGTATAGTAATTGTCGTTCAATCGATCATATCTGCATAATATGTTTAATAATATGAGTTAGATTGATAATAATAAGAGTAATGAGTATAGTTATTGTCGTCCTATCCATCATATCCACATAATATGGCCAATAATATGAGTTAGATTGATAATAATAAGAGTAACAAGTATAGTAATTGTCGTTCTTTCGATAATATAAGCATAATATGGCTAATAATATGTGTTGGATTGATAATAATTGGAGTAACAACTATAGTAATTGTCCTTCTATCGATAATATAAGCAAAATATGGCTAATAATATGAGTTAGATTGATAATAATAAGCGTAACAGGTATAGTAATTGTCGTCCAATCGATCATATAAGAATAGTATGGCTAATAATATGAGTTCGATTGATAATCGCAAGAGAAGTAGGCATAGTGATTGTCGTTCTACCGATCATATCTGCATAATATGGTTAATAATATGAGTTAGATTGATAATAATAAGAGTAATAAGTATAGTAATTGTCGTTCTATCGATCATATAAGCATAATATGGCTAATAATATGTGTTAGATTGATGATAATAAGAGTAATAAGTATAGTAATTGTCGTTCTATCGATCATATAAGCATAATATGGCTAATAATATATGTTAGATTGATAATAGTAAGAGTAATAAGTATAGTAATTATCGTCCTATCGATCATATCCATATAATATGGCCAATAATATGAGTTAGATTGATAATAATAAGCGTAACAAGTATAGTAATTGTCCTTCTTTCGATAATATAAGCATAATATGGCCAATAATATGAGTTAGATTGATAATAATAAGAGTAATAAGTATAGTAATTGTCGTTCTATCGATCATATAAGCATAATATGGCTAATAATATGAGTTAGATTGATAATAATAAGAGTAGCAGGTATAGTAATTGTCGTTCTACCGATAATATAAGCATAATATGGCTAATAATATGAGTTAGATTGATAATAGTAAGAGTAATGAGTATAGTAATTGTCGTCCTATCGATCATATCCACATAATATGGCCAATAATATGAGTTAGATTGATAATAATAAGAGTAATAAGTATAGAAATTGTCGTTCTATCGATCATATAAGCATAATATGGCTAATAATATGAGTTAGATTGATAATAATAAGAGTAATGAGTATAGTAATTGTCGTCCTATCGATCATATCCACATAATATGGCCAATAATATGAGTTAGATTGATAATAATAAGAGTAATAAGTATAGAAATTGTCGTTCTATCGATCATATAAGCATAATATGGCTAATAATATGAGTTAGATTGATAATAATAAGAGTAACAAGTATAGTAATTGTCGTTCCATCGATAATATAAGCATAATATGACTAATAATATGAGTTAGATTGATAATAGTAAGAGTAATAAGTATAGTAATTGTCGTTCTATCGATAATATAAGCATAATATGGCCAATAGTATGAGTTAGATTGATAATAATAAGAGTAATAAGTATAGTAATTGTCGTCCTATCGATCATATCCACGTAATATGGCCAATAATATGAGTTAGATTGATAATAATAAGAGTAACAAGTATAGTAATTGTCTTTCTATCGATCATATAAGCATAATATGGCTAATAATATGAGTTAGATTGATAATAATAAGAGTAACAACTATAGTAATTGTCCTTCTATCAATAATATAAGCATAATATGGCTAATAATATGAGATAGATTGATAATAATAAGAGTAATAAGTATAGTAATTGTCGTCCTATCGATCATATCCACATAATATGGCCAATAATATGAGTTAGATTGATAATAATAAGCGTAACAAGTATAGTAATTGTCCTTCTTTCTATAATATAAGCATAATATGGCCAATAATATGAGTTAGATTGATAATAGTAAGAGCAATAAGTATAGTAATTGTCGTTCTATCGATCATATCTGCATAATATGGTTAATAATATGAGTTAGTTTGATAATAATAAGAGTAATGAGTATAGTAATTGTCGTCCTATCGATCATATCCACATAATATGGCCAATAATATGAGTTAGATTGATAATAATAAGAGTAATAAGTATAGTAATTGTCGTTCTATCGATCATATAAGCATAATATGGCTAATAATATGAGTTAGATTGATAATAATAAGAGTAAGAAGTATAGTAATTGTCTTTCTATCGGTCATATAAGCATAATATGGCTAATAATATGAGTTAGATTGATAATAGTAAGAGTGATAAGTATAGTAATTGTCGTTCTATCGATCATATCTGCATAATATGGCCAATAATATGAGTTAGATTGATAATAATAAGAGTAATGAGTATAGTAATTGTCGTCCTATCGATCATATCCACATAATATGGCCAATAATATGAGTTAGATTGATAATAATAAGAGTAATAAGTATAGAAATTGTCGTTCTATCGATCATATAAGCATAATATGGCTAATAATATGAGTTAGATTGATAATAATAAGAGTAACAAATATAGTAATTGTCCTTCTATCGATAATATAAGTATAATATGGCTAATAATATGAGTTAGATTGATAATAATAAGCGTAACAAGTATAGTAATTGCCGTTCAATCGATCATATAAGCATAGTATGGCTAATAATATGAGTTCGATTGATAATAGCAAGAGTAATAGGCACAGTGATTGTCGTTCTACCGATCATATCTGCATAATATGTTTAATAATATGAGTTAGATTGATAATAATAAGAGTAATAAGTATAGTAATTGTCGTTCTATCGATCATATAAGCATAATATGGCTAATAATATGTGTTCGATTGATAATAGTAAGAGTAATAAGTATGGTAATTGTCGTTCAATCGATCATATCCACTTAATATGGCCAAAAATATGAGTGAGATTGATAATAATAAGAGTAATAAGTATAGTAATTGTCGTCCTATCGATCATATCCACATAATATGGCCAATAATATGAGTTAGATTGATAATAATAAGAGTAACAAGTACAGTAATTGTCTTTCTATCGATCATATAAGCATAATATGGCTAATAATATGAGTTAGATTGATAATAATAAGAGTAACAAGTATAGTAATTGCCTTTCTATCGACCATATAAGCATAATATGGCTAATAATATGAGTTAGATTGATAATAATAAGAGTAACAAGTATAGTAATTGCCTTTCTATCGACCATATAAGCATAATATGGCTAATAATATGAGTTAGATTGATAATAATAAGAGTAACAAGTATAGTAATTGTCTTTCTATCGATCATATAAGCATAATATGGCTAATAATATGGGTTAGATTGATAATAATAAGCGTAGCAAGTATAGTAATTGTCGTTCAATCGATCATATCTGCATAATATGTTTAATAATATGAGTTAGATTGATAATAATAAGAGTAATGAGTATAGTTATTGTCGTCCTATCCATCATATCCACATAATATGGCCAATAATATGAGTTAGATTGATAATAATAAGAGTAACAAGTATAGTAATTGTCGTTCTTTCGATAATATAAGCATAATATGGCTAATAATATGTGTTGGATTGATAATAATTGGAGTAACAACTATAGTAATTGTCCTTCTATCGATAATATAAGCATAATATGGCTAATAATATGAGTTAGATTGATAATAATAAGCGTAACAGGTATAGTAATTGTCGTCCAATCGATCATATAAGAATAGTATGGCTAATAATATGAGTTCGATTGATAATCGCAAGAGAAGTAGGCATAGTGATTGTCGTTCTACCGATCATATCTGCATAATATGGTTAATAATATGAGTTAGATTGATAATAATAAGAGTAATAAGTATAGTAATTGTCGTTCTATCGATCATATAAGCATAATATGGCTAATAATATGTGTTAGATTGATGATAATAAGAGTAATAAGTATAGTAATTGTCGTTCTATCGATCATATAAGCATAATATGGCTAATAATATATGTTAGATTGATAATAGTAAGAGTAATAAGTATAGTAATTATCGTCCTATCGATCATATCCATATAATATGGCCAATAATATGAGTTAGATTGATAATAATAAGAGCAATAAGTATAGTAATTGTCGTTCTATCGATCATATAAGCATAATATGGCTAATAATATGAGTTAGATTGATAATAATAAGAGTAATAAGTATAGTAATTGTCGTTCTATCGATCATATGAGCATAATATGGCTAATAATATGAGTTAGATTGATAATAATAAGAGTAACAAGTATAGTAATTGCCTTTCCATCGATCATATAAGCATAATATGGCTAATAATATGAGTTAGATTGATAATAATAAGAGTAATAAGTATAGTAGTTGTCGTTCTATCGATAATATAAGCATAATATGGCTAATAATATGAATTAGATTGATAATAATAAGAGTAATAAGTATAGTAATTGTCGTTCAATCGATCATATAAGCATAATGTGGCTAATAATATGAGTTAGATTAATAATAGTAAGAGTAATATGTGTAGTAATTGTCGTCCTATCGATCATATCCACATAATATGGCCAATAATATGAGTTAGATTGATAATAATAAGAGTAATAAGTATAGTAACTGTCGTCCTATCGATCATATCCACATAATATGGCCAATAATATGAGTTAGATTGATAATAATAAGAGCAACAAGTATAGTAATTGTCGTTCTATCGACCATATAAGCATAATATGGCTAATAATATGTGTTAGATTTATAATAATAAGAGTAATAAGTATAGTAATTGTCGTTCTTTCGATAATATAAGCATAATATGGCTAATAATATGTGTTGGATTGATAATAATTGGAGTAACAACTATAGTAATTGTCCTTCTATCGATAATATAAGCATAATATGTTTAATAATATGAGTTAGATTGATAATAATAAGAGTAATATGTATAGTAATTGTCGTTCTATCGATCATATAAGCATAATATGGCTAATAATATGTGTTCGATTGATAATAGTAAGAGTAATAAGTATGGTAATTGTCGTTCAATCGATCATATCCACATAATATGGCCAATAATATGAGTGAGATTGATAATAATAAGAGTAATAAGTATAGTAATTGTCGTCCTATCGATCATATCCACATAATATGGCCAATAATATGAGTTAGATTGATAATAATAAGAGTAACAAGTATAGTAATTGTCTTTCTATCGATCATATAAGCATAATATGGCTAATAATATGAGTTAGATTGATAATAATAAGAGTAACAACTATAGTAATTGTCCTTCTATCAATAATATAAGCATAATATGGCTAATAATATGAGTTAGATTGATAATAATAAGCGTAACAAGTATAGTAATTGTCCTTCTTTCGATAATATAAGCATAATATGGCCAATAATATGAGTTAGATTGATAATAATAAGAGTAATAAGTATAGTAATTGTCGTTCTATCGATCATATAAGCATAATATGGCTAATAATATGAGTTAGATTGATAATAATAAGAGTAACAAGTATAGTAATTGTCGTTCTATCGATAATATAAGAATAATATGGCTAATAATATGAGTTAGATTGATAATAGTAAGAGTAATAAGTATAGTAATTGTCGTTCAATCGATCATATAAGCATAATGTGGCTAATAATATGAGTTAGATTGATAACAGTAAGAGTAACAAGTATAGTAATTGTCGTTCTATCGATAATATAAGAATAATATGGCCAATAATATGAGTGAGATTGATAATAATAAGAGTAATAAGTATAGTAATTGTCGTCCTATCGATCATATCCACATAATATGGCCAATAATATGAGTTAGATTGATAATAATAAGAGTAACAAGTATAGTAATTGTCTTTCTATCGATCATATAAGCATAATATGGCTAATAATATGAGTTAGATTGATAATAATAAGAGTAACAACTATAGTAATTGTCCTTCTTACAATAATATAAGCATAATGTGGCTAATAATATGAGTTAGATTGATAATAATAAGCGTAACAAGTATAGTAATTGTCGTTCAATCGATCATATCTGCATAATATGGTTAATAATATGAGTTAGCTTGATAATAATAAGAGTAATGAGTATAGTAATTGTCGTCCTATCGATCATATCCACATAATAAGGCCAATAATATGAGCTAGATTGATAATAATAAGAGTAACAAGTATAGTAATTGTCGTTCTTTCGATAATATAAGCATAATATGGCTAATAATATGAGTTAGATTGATAATAATAAGAGTAATAAGTATAGTAATTGTCGTTCAATCGATCATATCTGCATAATATGGTTAATAATATGAGTTAGCTTGATAATAATAAGAGTAACAAGTATAGTAATTGTCGTTCTATCGACCATATAAGCATAATATGGCTAATAATATGTGTTAGATTTATAATAATAAGAGTAACAAGTATAGTAATTGTCGTTCTATCGACCATATAAGCATAATATGGCTAATAATATGTGCTAGATTGATAATAGTAAGAGTAATAAGTATAGTAATTGTCGTTCAATCGATCATATAAGCATAATGTGGCTAATAATATGAGTTAGATTAATAATAGTAAGAGTAATACGTGTAGTAATTGTCGTCCTATCGATCATATCCACATAATATGGCCAATAATATGAGTTAGATTGATAATAATAAGAGTAATAAGTATAGTAATTGTCGTTCAATCGATCATATAAGCATAATGTGGCTAATAATATGAGTTAGATTGATAACAGTAAGAGTAACAAGTATAGTAATTGTCGTTCTATCGATAATATAAGAATAATATGGCCAATAATATGAGTGAGATTGATAATAATAAGAGTAATAAGTATAGTAATTGTCGTCCTATCGATCATATCCACATAATATGGCCAATAATATGAGTTAGATTGATAATAATAAGAGTAACAAGTATAGTAATTGTCTTTCTATCGATCATATAAGCATAATATGGCTAATAATATGAGTTAGATTGATAATAATAAGAGTAACAACTATAGTAATTGTCCTTCTATCAATAATATAAGCATAATATGGCTAATAATATGAGTTAGATTGATAATAATAAGCGTAACAAGTATAGTAATTGTCCTTCTTTCGATAATATAAGCATAATATGGCCAATAATATGAGTTAGATTGATAATAATAAGAGTAATAAGTATAGTAATTGTCGTTCTATCGATAATATAAGAATAATATGGCCAATAATATGAGTTAGATTGATAATAATAAGAGTAATAAGTATAGTAATTGTCGTCCTATCGATCATATCCACATAATATGGCCAATAATATGAGTTAGATTGATAATGATAAGAGTAACAAGTATAGTAATTGTCGTTCTATCGACCATATAAGCATAATATGGTTAATAATATGTGTTAGATTTGTAATAATAAGAGTAACAAGTATAGTAATTGTCGTTCTATCGACCATATAAGCATAATATGGCTAATAATATGTGTTAGATTGATAATAGTAAGAGAAATAAGTATAGTAATTGTCGTGCAATCGATCATATAAGCATAATGTGGCTAATAATATGAGTTAGATTAATAATAGTAAGAGCAATACGTGTAGTAATTGTCGTCCTATCGATCATATCCACATAATATGGCCAATAATATGAGTTAGATTGATAATAATAAGAGTAATAAGTATAGTAATTGTCGTCCTATCCATCATATCCACATAATATGGCCAATAATATGAGTTAGATTGATAATAATAAGAGCAATAAGTATAGTAATTGTCGTTCTATCGATCATATAAGCATAATATGGCTAATAATATGAGTTAGATTGATAATAATAAGAGTAATAAGTATAGTAATTGTCGTTCAATCGATCATATAAGCATAATGTGGCTAATAATATGAGTTAGATTAATAATAGTAAGAGTAATACGTGTAGTAATTGTCGTCCTATCGATCATATCCACATAATATGGCCAATAATATGAGTTAGATTGATAATAATAAGAGTAATAAGTATAGTAACTGTCGTCCTATCGATCATATCCACATAATATGGCCAATAATATGAGTCAGATTGATAATAATAAGAGTAATAAGTATTGTAATTGTCGTTCTATCGATCATATCTGCATAATATGGAAATAATATGAGTTAGATTGATAATAATAAGAGTAATAAGTATAGTAATTGTCGTCCTATCGATCATATCCACATAATATGGCCAATAATATGAGTTAGATTGATAATAATAAGAGCAATAAGTATAGTAATAGTCGTTCTATCGATCATATAAGCATAATATAGCTAATAATATGAGTTAGATTGATAATAATAAGAGTAATAAGTATAGTAATTGTCGTTCTATCGATCATATGAGCATAATATGGCTAATAATATGAGTTAGATTGATAATAATAAGAGTAACAAGTATAGTAATTGCCTTTCCATCGATCATATAAGCATAATATGGCTAATAATATGAGTTAGATTGATAATAATAAGAGTGATAAGTATAGTAGTTGTCGTTCTATCGATAATATAAGCATAATATGGCTAATAATATGAATTAGATTGATAATAATAAGAGTAATAAGTATAGTAATTGTCGTTCAATCGATCATATAAGCATAATGTGGCTAATAACATGAGTTAGATTAATAATAGTAAGAGTAATACGTGTAGTAATTGTCGTCCTATCGATCATATCCACATAATATGGCCAATAATATGAGTTAGATTGATAATAATAAGAGTAATAAGTATAGTAACTGTCGTCCTATCGATCATATCCACATAATATGGCCAATAATATGAGTTAGATTGATAATAATAAGAGTAACAAGTATAGTAATTGTCGTTCTATCGACCATATAAGCATAATATGGCTAATAATATGTGTTAGATTTATAATAATAAGAGTAGTAAGTATAGTGATTGTCGTCCTATCGATCATATAAGCATAATATGGCTAATAATATGAGTTAGATTGATAATAATAAGAGTAACAAGTATAGTAATTGTCGTTCTATCGATAATATAAGCATAATATGGCTAATAATATGAGTTAGATTGATAATAATAAGAGTAATAAGTATAGTAGTTGTCGTTCTATCGATCATATCTGCATAATATGGTTAATAATATGAGTTAGCTTGATAATAATAAGAGTAATGAGTATAGTAATTGTCGTCCTATCGATCATATCCACATAATAAGGCCAATAATATGAGCTAGATTGATAATAATAAGAGTAACAAGTATAGTAATTGTCGTTCTTTCGATAATATAAGCATAATATGGCTAATAATATGTGTTGGATTGATAATAATTGGAGTAACAACTATAGTAATTGTCCTTCTATCGATAATATAAGCATAATATGGCTAATAATATGAGTTAGATTGATAATAATAAGCGTAACAGGTATAGTAATTGTCGTTCAATCGATCATATAAGAATAGTATGGCTAATAATATGAGTTCGATTGATAATCGCAAGAGTAGTAGGCATAGTGATTGTCGTTCTACCGATCATATCTGCATAATATGGTTAATAATATGAGTTAGATTGATAATAATAAGAGTAATAAGTATAGTAATTGTCGTTCTATCGATCATATAAGCATAATATGGCTAATAATATGTGTTAGATTGATAATAGTAGGAGTAATAAGAATAGTAATTGTCGTTCAATCGATCATATTAGCATAATGTGGCTAATAATATGAGTTAGATTAATAATAGTAAGAGTAATACGTATAGTAATTGTCGTCCTATCGATCATATCCACATAATATGGCCAATAATATGAGTTAGATTGATGATAATAAGAGTAATAAGTATAGTAATTGTCGTTCTATCGATCATATAAGCATAATATGGCTAATAATATATGTTAGATTGATAATAGTAAGAGTAATAAGTATAGTAATTATCGTCCTATCGATCATATCCACATAATATGGCCAATAATATGAGTCAGATTGATAATAATAAGAGTAATAAGTATTGTAATTGTCGTTCTATCGATCATATCAGCATAATATGGAAATAATATGAGTTAGATTGATAATAATAAGAGTAATAAGTATAGTAATTGTCGTCCTATCGATCATATCCACATAATATGGCCAATAATATGAGTTAGATTGATAATAATAAGAGCAATAAGTATAGTAATTGTCGTTCTATCGATCATATAAGCATAATATGGCTAATAATATGAGTTAGATTGATAATAATAAGAGTAATAAGTATAGTAATTGTCGTTCTATCGATCATATGAGCATAATACGGCTAATAATATGAATTAGATTGATAATAATAAGAGTAATAAGTATAGTAATTGTCGTTCAATCGATCATATAAGCATAATGTGGCTAATAATATGAGTTAGATTAATAATAGTAAGAGTAATACGTGTAGTAATTGTCGTCCTATCGATCATATCCACATAATATGGCCAATAATATGAGTTAGATTGATAATAATGAGAGTAATAAGTATAGTAACTGTCGTCCTATCGATCATATCCACATAATATGGCCAATAATATGAGTTAGATTGATAATAATAAGAGTAACAAGTATAGTAATTGTCGTTCTATCGACCATATAAGCATAATATGGCTAATAATATGTGTTAGATTTATAATAATAAGAGTAGTAAGTATAGTGATTGTCGTCCTATCGATCATATAAGCATAATATGGCTAATAATATGAGTTAGATTGATAATAATAAGAGTAACAAGTATAGTAATTGTCGTTCTATCGATAATATAAGCATAATATGGCTAATAATATGAGTTAGATTGATAATAGTAAGAGTAATAAGTATAGTAATTGTCGTTCTATCGATCATATCTGCATAATATGGTTAATAATATGAGTTAGCTTGATAATAATAAGAGTAATAAGTATAGTAATTGTCGTTCAATCGATCATATAAGCATAATGTGGCTAATAATATGAGTTAGATTAATAATAGTAAGAGTAATACGTGTAGTAATTGTCGTCCTATCGATCATATCCACATAATATGGCCAATAATATGAGTTAGATTGATAATAATGAGAGTAATAAGTATAGTAACTGTCGTCCTATCGATCATATCCACATAATATGGCCAATAATATGAGTTAGATTGATAATAATAAGAGTAACAAGTATAGTAATTGTCGTTCTATCGACCATATAAGCATAATATGGCTAATAATATGTGTTAGATTTATAATAATAAGAGTAGTAAGTATAGTGATTGTCGTCCTATCGATCATATAAGCATAATATGGCTAATAATATGAGTTAGATTGATAATAATAAGAGTAACAAGTATAGTAATTGTCGTTCTATCGATAATATAAGCATAATATGGCTAATAATATGAGTTAGATTGATAATAGTAAGAGTAATAAGTATAGTAATTGTCGTTCTATCGATCATATCTGCATAATATGGTTAATAATATGAGTTAGCTTGATAATAATAAGAGTAATGAGTATAGCAATTGTCGTCCTATCGATCATATCCACATAATAAGGCCAATAATATGAGCTAGATTGATAATAATAAGAGTAACAAGTATAGTAATTGTCGTTCTTTCGATAATATAAGCATAATATGGCTAATAATATGTGTTGGATTGATAATAATTGGAGTAACAACTATAGTAATTGTCCTTCTATCGATAATATAAGCATAATATGGCTAATAATATGAGTTAGATTGATAATAATAAGCGTAACAGGTATAGTAATTGTCGTTCAATCGATCATATAAGAATAGTATGGCTAATAATATGAGTTCGATTGATAATCGCAAGAGTAGTAGGCATAGTGATTGTCGTTCTACCGATCATATCTGCATAATATGGTTAATAATATGAGTTAGATTGATAATAATAAGAGTAATAAGTATAGTAATTGTCGTCCTATCGATCATATCCACATAATATGGCCAATAATATGAGTTAGATTGATAATAATAAGAGCAATAAGTATAGTAATTGTCGTTCTATCGATCATATAAGCATAATATGGCTAATAATATGAGTTAGATTGATAATAATAAGAGTAATAAGTATAGTAATTGTCGTTCTATCGATCATATGAGCATAATATGGCTAATAATATGAATTAGATTGATAATAATAAGAGTAATAAGTATAGTAATTGTCGTTCAATCGATCATATAAGCATAATGTGGCTAATAATATGAGTTAGATTAATAATAGTAAGAGTAATACGTGTAGTAATTGTCGTCCTATCGATCATATCCACATAATATGGCCAATAATATGAGTTAGATTGATAATAATGAGAGTAATAAGTATAGTAACTGTCGTCCTATCGATCATATCCACATAATATGACCAATAATATGAGTTAGATTGATAATAATAAGAGTAACAAGTATAGTAATTGTCGTTCTATCGACCATATAAGCATAATATGGCTAATAATATGTGTTAGATTTATAATAATAAGAGTAGTAAGTATAGTGATTGTCGTCCTATCGATCATATAAGCATAATATGGCTAATAATATGAGTTAGATTGATAATAATAAGAGTAACAAGTATAGTAATTGTCGTTCTATCGATAATATAAGCATAATATGGCTAATAATATGAGTTAGATTGATAATAGTAAGAGTAATAAGTATAGTAATTGTCGTTCTATCGATCATATCTGCATAATATGGTTAATAATATGAGTTAGCTTGATAATAATAAGAGTAATGAGTATAGTAATTGTCGTCCTATCGATCATATCCACATAATAAGGCCAATAATATGAGCTAGATTGATAATAATAAGAGTAACAAGTATAGTAATTGTCGTCCTATCGATCATATCTGCATAATATGGTTAATAATATGAGTTAGCTTGATAATAATAAGAGTAATGAGTATAGTAATTGTCGTCCTATCGATCATATCCACATAATAAGGCCAATAATATGAGCTAGATTGATAATAATAAGAGTAATAAGTATAGTAATTGTCGTTCTATCGATCATATAAGCATAATGTGGCTAATAATATGAGTTAGATTAATAATAGTAAGAGTAATACGTGTAGTAATTGTCGTCCTATCGATCATATCCACATAATATGGCCAATAATATGAGTTAGATTGATAATAATAAGAGTAATAAGTATAGTAATTGTGGTCCTATCGATCATATCCACATAATATGGCCAATAATATGAGTTAGATTGATAATAATAAGAGTAACAGGTATAGTAATTGTCGTTCTATCGACCATATAAGCATAATATGGCTAATAATATGAGTTAGATTGATAATAATAAGAGTAACAAGTTTTGTAATTGCCTTTCCATCGATCATATAAGCATAATATGGCTAATAATATGAGTTAGATTGATAATAATAAGAGTAATAAGTATAGTAATTGTCGTTCTATCGATAATATAAGCATAATGTGGCTAATAATATGAGTTAGATTGATAATAATAAGAGTAACAAGTATAGTAATTGTCGTTCAATCGATCATATAAGCATAGTATGGCTAATAATATGAGTTCGATTGATAATCGCAAGAGTAGTAGGCATAGTGATTGTCGTTCTACCGATCATATCTGCATAATATGGTTAATAATATGAGTTAGATTGATAATAGTAAGAGTAATAAGTATAGTAATTGTCGTTCTACCGATCATATCTGCATAATATGGTTAATAATATGAGTTAGATTGATAATAATAAGAGTAACAGGTATAGTAATTGTCGTTCTATCGACCATATAAGCATAATATGGCTAATAATATGTGTTAGATTGATAATAGTAGGAGTAATAAGAATAGTAATTGTCGTTCAATCGATCATATAAGCATAATGTGGCTAATAATATTTGTTAGATTAATAATAGTAAGAGTAATACGTATAGTAATTGTCGTCCTATCCATCATATCCACATAATATGGCCAATAATATGAGTTAGATTGATAATAATAAGAGTAGTAAGTATAGTGATTGTCGTCCTATCGATCATATAAGCATAATATGGCTAATAATATGAGTTAGATTGATAATAGTAAGAGTAATAAGTATAGTAATTGTCGTTCTATCGATCATATCTGCATAATATGGTTAATAATATGAGTTAGCTTGATAATAATAAGAGTAATGAGTATAGTAATTGTCGTCCTATCGATCATATCCACATAATAAGGCCAATAATATGAGCTAGATTGAGAATAATAAGAGTAATAAGTATAGTAATTGTCGTTCTATCGATCATATAAGCATAATGTGGCTAATAATATGAGTTAGATTAATAATAGTTAGGGTAATACGTGTAGTAATTGTCGTCCTATCGATCATATCCACATAATATGGCCAATAATATGAGTTAGATTGATAATAATAAGAGTAATAAGTATAGTAATTGTCGTCCTATCGATCATATCCACATAATATGGCCAATAATATGAGTTAGATTGATAATAATAAGAGTAACAAGTATAGTAATTGTCGTTCTATCGATAATATAAGCATAATATGGCTAATAATATGAGTTAGATTGATAATAATCAGAGTAATAAGTATAGTAATTGTCGTTCAATCGATCATATCTGCATAATATGGTTAATAATATGAGTTAGCTTGATAATAATAAGAGTAATGAGTATAGTAATTGTCGTCCTATCGATCATATCCACATAATAAGGCCAATAATATGAGCTAGATTGATAATAATAAGAGTAATAAGTATAGTAATTGTCGTTCTATCGATCATATAAGCATAATATGGCCAATAATATGAGATAGATTGATAATAATAAGAGTAATAAGTATAGTAATTGTCGTTCTATCGATAATATAAGAATAATATGGCCAATAATATGAGTTAGATTGATAATAATAAGAGTAATAAGTATAGTAATTGTCGTCCTATCGATCATATCCACATAATATGGCCAATAATATGAGTTAGATTGATAATGATAAGAGTAACAAGTATAGTAATTGTCGTTCTATCGACCATATAAGCATAATATGGTTAATAATATGTGTTAGATTTGTAATAATAAGAGTAACAAGTATAGTAATTGTCGTTCTATCGACCATATAAGCATAATATGGCTAATAATATGTGTTAGATTGATAATAGTAAGAGAAATAAGTATAGTAATTGTCGTGCAATCGATCATATAAGCATAATGTGGCTAATAATATGAGTTAGATTAATAATAGTAAGAGCAATACGTGTAGTAATTGTCGTCCTATCGATCATATCCACATAATATGGCCAATAATATGAGTTAGATTGATAATAATAAGAGTAATAAGTATAGTAATTGTCGTCCTATCCATCATATCCACATAATATGGCCAATAATATGAGTTAGATTGATAATAATAAGAGCAATAAGTATAGTAATTGTCGTTCTATCGATCATATAAGCATAATATGGCTAATAATATGAGTTAGATTGATAATAATAAGAGTAATAAGTATAGTAATTGTCGTTCAATCGATCATATAAGCATAATGTGGCTAATAATATGAGTTAGATTAATAATAGTAAGAGTAATACGTGTAGTAATTGTCGTCCTATCGATCATATCCACATAATATGGCCAATAATATGAGTTAGATTGATAATAATAAGAGTAATAAGTATAGTAACTGTCGTCCTATCGATCATATCCACATAATATGGCCAATAATATGAGTCAGATTGATAATAATAAGAGTAATAAGTATTGTAATTGTCGTTCTATCGATCATATCTGCATAATATGGAAATAATATGAGTTAGATTGATAATAATAAGAGTAATAAGTATAGTAATTGTCGTCCTATCGATCATATCCACATAATATGGCCAATAATATGAGTTAGATTGATAATAATAAGAGCAATAAGTATAGTAATAGTCGTTCTATCGATCATATAAGCATAATATGGCTAATAATATGAGTTAGATTGATAATAATAAGAGTAATAAGTATAGTAATTGTCGTTCTATCGATCATATGAGCATAATATGGCTAATAATATGAGTTAGATTGATAATAATAAGAGTAACAAGTATAGTAATTGCCTTTCCATCGATCATATAAGCATAATATGGCTAATAATATGAGTTAGATTGATAATAATAAGAGTGATAAGTATAGTAGTTGTCGTTCTATCGATAATATAAGCATAATATGGCTAATAATATGAATTAGATTGATAATAATAAGAGTAATAAGTATAGTAATTGTCGTTCAATCGATCATATAAGCATAATGTGGCTAATAACATGAGTTAGATTAATAATAGTAAGAGTAATACGTGTAGTAATTGTCGTCCTATCGATCATATCCACATAATATGGCCAATAATATGAGTTAGATTGATAATAATAAGAGTAATAAGTATAGTAACTGTCGTCCTATCGATCATATCCACATAATATGGCCAATAATATGAGTTAGATTGATAATAATAAGAGTAACAAGTATAGTAATTGTCGTTCTATCGACCATATAAGCATAATATGGCTAATAATATGTGTTAGATTTATAATAATAAGAGTAGTAAGTATAGTGATTGTCGTCCTATCGATCATATAAGCATAATATGGCTAATAATATGAGTTAGATTGATAATAATAAGAGTAACAAGTATAGTAATTGTCGTTCTATCGATAATATAAGCATAATATGGCTAATAATATGAGTTAGATTGATAATAATAAGAGTAATAAGTATAGTAGTTGTCGTTCTATCGATCATATCTGCATAATATGGTTAATAATATGAGTTAGCTTGATAATAATAAGAGTAATGAGTATAGTAATTGTCGTCCTATCGATCATATCCACATAATAAGGCCAATAATATGAGCTAGATTGATAATAATAAGAGTAACAAGTATAGTAATTGTCGTTCTTTCGATAATATAAGCATAATATGGCTAATAATATGTGTTGGATTGATAATAATTGGAGTAACAACTATAGTAATTGTCCTTCTATCGATAATATAAGCATAATATGGCTAATAATATGAGTTAGATTGATAATAATAAGCGTAACAGGTATAGTAATTGTCGTTCAATCGATCATATAAGAATAGTATGGCTAATAATATGAGTTCGATTGATAATCGCAAGAGTAGTAGGCATAGTGATTGTCGTTCTACCGATCATATCTGCATAATATGGTTAATAATATGAGTTAGATTGATAATAATAAGAGTAATAAGTATAGTAATTGTCGTTCTATCGATCATATAAGCATAATATGGCTAATAATATGTGTTAGATTGATAATAGTAGGAGTAATAAGAATAGTAATTGTCGTTCAATCGATCATATTAGCATAATGTGGCTAATAATATGAGTTAGATTAATAATAGTAAGAGTAATACGTATAGTAATTGTCGTCCTATCGATCATATCCACATAATATGGCCAATAATATGAGTTAGATTGATGATAATAAGAGTAATAAGTATAGTAATTGTCGTTCTATCGATCATATAAGCATAATATGGCTAATAATATATGTTAGATTGATAATAGTAAGAGTAATAAGTATAGTAATTATCGTCCTATCGATCATATCCACATAATATGGCCAATAATATGAGTCAGATTGATAATAATAAGAGTAATAAGTATTGTAATTGTCGTTCTATCGATCATATCAGCATAATATGGAAATAATATGAGTTAGATTGATAATAATAAGAGTAATAAGTATAGTAATTGTCGTCCTATCGATCATATCCACATAATATGGCCAATAATATGAGTTAGATTGATAATAATAAGAGCAATAAGTATAGTAATTGTCGTTCTATCGATCATATAAGCATAATATGGCTAATAATATGAGTTAGATTGATAATAATAAGAGTAATAAGTATAGTAATTGTCGTTCTATCGATCATATGAGCATAATACGGCTAATAATATGAATTAGATTGATAATAATAAGAGTAATAAGTATAGTAATTGTCGTTCAATCGATCATATAAGCATAATGTGGCTAATAATATGAGTTAGATTAATAATAGTAAGAGTAATACGTGTAGTAATTGTCGTCCTATCGATCATATCCACATAATATGGCCAATAATATGAGTTAGATTGATAATAATGAGAGTAATAAGTATAGTAACTGTCGTCCTATCGATCATATCCACATAATATGGCCAATAATATGAGTTAGATTGATAATAATAAGAGTAACAAGTATAGTAATTGTCGTTCTATCGACCATATAAGCATAATATGGCTAATAATATGTGTTAGATTTATAATAATAAGAGTAGTAAGTATAGTGATTGTCGTCCTATCGATCATATAAGCATAATATGGCTAATAATATGAGTTAGATTGATAATAATAAGAGTAACAAGTATAGTAATTGTCGTTCTATCGATAATATAAGCATAATATGGCTAATAATATGAGTTAGATTGATAATAGTAAGAGTAATAAGTATAGTAATTGTCGTTCTATCGATCATATCTGCATAATATGGTTAATAATATGAGTTAGCTTGATAATAATAAGAGTAATAAGTATAGTAATTGTCGTCCTATCGATCATATCCACATAATATGGCCAATAATATGAGTTAGATTGATAATAATAAGAGCAATAAGTATAGTAATTGTCGTTCTATCGATCATATAAGCATAATATGGCTAATAATATGAGTTAGATTGATAATAATAAGAGTGATAAGTATAGTAATTGTCGTTCTATCGATCATATGAGCATAATATGGCTAATAATATGAATTAGATTGATAATAATAAGAGTAATAAGTATAGTAATTGTCGTTCAATCGATCATATAAGCATAATGTGGCTAATAATATGAGTTAGATTAATAATAGTAAGAGTAATACGTGTAGTAATTGTCGTCCTATCGATCATATCCACATAATATGGCCAATAATATGAGTTAGATTGATAATAATGAGAGTAATAAGTATAGTAACTGTCGTCCTATCGATCATATCCACATAATATGGCCAATAATATGAGTTAGATTGATAATAATAAGAGTAACAAGTATAGTAATTGTCGTTCTATCGACCATATAAGCATAATATGGCTAATAATATGTGTTAGATTTATAATAATAAGAGTAGTAAGTATAGTGATTGTCGTCCTATCGATCATATAAGCATAATATGGCTAATAATATGAGTTAGATTGATAATAATAAGAGTAACAAGTATAGTAATTGTCGTTCTATCGATAATATAAGCATAATATGGCTAATAATATGAGTTAGATTGATAATAGTAAGAGTAATAAGTATAGTAATTGTCGTTCTATCGATCATATCTGCATAATATGGTTAATAATATGAGTTAGCTTGATAATAATAAGAGTAATGAGTATAGCAATTGTCGTCCTATCGATCATATCCACATAATAAGGCCAATAATATGAGCTAGATTGATAATAATAAGAGTAACAAGTATAGTAATTGTCGTTCTTTCGATAATATAAGCATAATATGGCTAATAATATGTGTTGGATTGATAATAATTGGAGTAACAACTATAGTAATTGTCCTTCTATCGATAATATAAGCATAATATGGCTAATAATATGAGTTAGATTGATAATAATAAGCGTAACAGGTATAGTAATTGTCGTTCAATCGATCATATAAGAATAGTATGGCTAATAATATGAGTTCGATTGATAATCGCAAGAGTAGTAGGCATAGTGATTGTCGTTCTACCGATCATATCTGCATAATATGGTTAATAATATGAGTTAGATTGATAATAATAAGAGTAATAAGTATAGTAATTGTCGTCCTATCGATCATATCCACATAATATGGCCAATAATATGAGTTAGATTGATAATAATAAGAGCAATAAGTATAGTAATTGTCGTTCTATCGATCATATAAGCATAATATGGCTAATAATATGAGTTAGATTGATAATAATAAGAGTAATAAGTATAGTAATTGTCGTTCTATCGATCATATGAGCATAATATGGCTAATAATATGAATTAGATTGATAATAATAAGAGTAATAAGTATAGTAATTGTCGTTCAATCGATCATATAAGCATAATGTGGCTAATAATATGAGTTAGATTAATAATAGTAAGAGTAATACGTGTAGTAATTGTCGTCCTATCGATCATATCCACATAATATGGCCAATAATATGAGTTAGATTGATAATAATGAGAGTAATAAGTATAGTAACTGTCGTCCTATCGATCATATCCACATAATATGACCAATAATATGAGTTAGATTGATAATAATAAGAGTAACAAGTATAGTAATTGTCGTTCTATCGACCATATAAGCATAATATGGCTAATAATATGTGTTAGATTTATAATAATAAGAGTAGTAAGTATAGTGATTGTCGTCCTATCGATCATATAAGCATAATATGGCTAATAATATGAGTTAGATTGATAATAATAAGAGTAACAAGTATAGTAATTGTCGTTCTATCGATAATATAAGCATAATATGGCTAATAATATGAGTTAGATTGATAATAGTAAGAGTAATAAGTATAGTAATTGTCGTTCTATCGATCATATCTGCATAATATGGTTAATAATATGAGTTAGCTTGATAATAATAAGAGTAATGAGTATAGTAATTGTCGTCCTATCGATCATATCCACATAATAAGGCCAATAATATGAGCTAGATTGATAATAATAAGAGTAACAAGTATAGTAATTGTCGTCCTATCGATCATATCTGCATAATATGGTTAATAATATGAGTTAGCTTGATAATAATAAGAGTAATGAGTATAGTAATTGTCGTCCTATCGATCATATCCACATAATAAGGCCAATAATATGAGCTAGATTGATAATAATAAGAGTAATAAGTATAGTAATTGTCGTTCTATCGATCATATAAGCATAATGTGGCTAATAATATGAGTTAGATTAATAATAGTAAGAGTAATACGTGTAGTAATTGTCGTCCTATCGATCATATCCACATAATATGGCCAATAATATGAGTTAGATTGATAATAATAAGAGTAATAAGTATAGTAATTGTGGTCCTATCGATCATATCCACATAATATGGCCAATAATATGAGTTAGATTGATAATAATAAGAGTAACAGGTATAGTAATTGTCGTTCTATCGACCATATAAGCATAATATGGCTAATAATATGAGTTAGATTGATAATAATAAGAGTAACAAGTTTTGTAATTGCCTTTCCATCGATCATATAAGCATAATATGGCTAATAATATGAGTTAGATTGATAATAATAAGAGTAATAAGTATAGTAATTGTCGTTCTATCGATAATATAAGCATAATGTGGCTAATAATATGAGTTAGATTGATAATAATAAGAGTAACAAGTATAGTAATTGTCGTTCAATCGATCATATAAGCATAGTATGGCTAATAATATGAGTTCGATTGATAATCGCAAGAGTAGTAGGCATAGTGATTGTCGTTCTACCGATCATATCTGCATAATATGGTTAATAATATGAGTTAGATTGATAATAGTAAGAGTAATAAGTATAGTAATTGTCGTTCTACCGATCATATCTGCATAATATGGTTAATAATATGAGTTAGATTGATAATAATAAGAGTAACAGGTATAGTAATTGTCGTTCTATCGACCATATAAGCATAATATGGCTAATAATATGTGTTAGATTGATAATAGTAGGAGTAATAAGAATAGTAATTGTCGTTCAATCGATCATATAAGCATAATGTGGCTAATAATATTTGTTAGATTAATAATAGTAAGAGTAATACGTATAGTAATTGTCGTCCTATCCATCATATCCACATAATATGGCCAATAATATGAGTTAGATTGATAATAATAAGAGTAGTAAGTATAGTGATTGTCGTCCTATCGATCATATAAGCATAATATGGCTAATAATATGAGTTAGATTGATAATAGTAAGAGTAATAAGTATAGTAATTGTCGTTCTATCGATCATATCTGCATAATATGGTTAATAATATGAGTTAGCTTGATAATAATAAGAGTAATGAGTATAGTAATTGTCGTCCTATCGATCATATCCACATAATAAGGCCAATAATATGAGCTAGATTGAGAATAATAAGAGTAATAAGTATAGTAATTGTCGTTCTATCGATCATATAAGCATAATGTGGCTAATAATATGAGTTAGATTAATAATAGTTAGGGTAATACGTGTAGTAATTGTCGTCCTATCGATCATATCCACATAATATGGCCAATAATATGAGTTAGATTGATAATAATAAGAGTAATAAGTATAGTAATTGTCGTCCTATCGATCATATCCACATAATATGGCCAATAATATGAGTTAGATTGATAATAATAAGAGTAACAAGTATAGTAATTGTCGTTCTATCGATAATATAAGCATAATATGGCTAATAATATGAGTTAGATTGATAATAATCAGAGTAATAAGTATAGTAATTGTCGTTCAATCGATCATATCTGCATAATATGGTTAATAATATGAGTTAGCTTGATAATAATAAGAGTAATGAGTATAGTAATTGTCGTCCTATCGATCATATCCACATAATAAGGCCAATAATATGAGCTAGATTGATAATAATAAGAGTAATAAGTATAGTAATTGTCGTTCTATCGATCATATAAGCATAATATGGAAATAATATGAGTTAGCTTGATAATAATAAGAGTAATAAGTATAGTAATTGTCGTCCTATCGATCATATCCACATAATATGGCCAATAATATGAGTTAGATTGATAATAATAAGATTAATAAGTATAGTAATTGTCGTCCTATCGATCATATCCACATAATATGGCCAATAATATGAGTTAGATTGATAATAATAAGAGTAACAAGTATAGTAATTGTCGTTCTATCGACCATATAAGCATAATATGGCTAATAATATGTGTTAGATTTATAATAATAAGAGTAACAAGTATAGTAATTGTCGTTCTATCGACCATATAAGCATAATATGGCTAATAATATGTGTTAGATTGATAATAGTAAGAGTAATAAGTATAGTAATTGTCGTTCAATCGATCATATAAGCATAATGTGGCTAATAATATGAGTTAGATTAATAATAGTAAGAGTAATACGTGTAGTAATTGTCGTCCTATCGATCATATCCACATAATATGGCCAATAATATGAGTTAGATTGATAATAATAAGAGTAATAAGTATAGTAATTGTCGTCCTATCCATCATATCCACATAATATGGCCAATAATATGAGTTAGATTGATAATAATAAGAGTAATAAGTATAGTAATTGTCGTCCTATCGATCATATCCACATAATATGGCCAATAATATGAGTTGGATTGATAATAATAAGAGTAACAAGTATAGTAATTGTCTTTCTATCGATCATATAAGCATAATATGGCTAATAATATGAGTTAGATTGATAATAATAAGAGTAACAACTATAGTAATTGTCCTTCTATCGATAATATAAGCATAATAGGGCTAATAATATGAGTTAGATTGATAATAATAAGCGTAACAAGTATAGTAATTGTCGTTCAATCGATCCTATAAGCATAGTATGGCTAATAATATGAGTTCGATTGATAATCGCAAGAGTTGTAGGCATAGTGATTGTCGTTCTACCGATCATATCTGCATAATATGGCCAATAATATGAGTTAGATTGATAATAATAAGAGTAATGAGTATAGTAATTGTCGTTCTATCGACCATATAAGCATAATATGGCTAATAATATGAGTTAGATTGATAATAATAAGAGTAACAAGTATAGTAATTGCCTTTCCATCGATCATATAAGCATAATATGGCTAATAATATGTGTTAGATTTATAATAATAAGAGTAACAAGTATAGTAATTGTCGTTCTATCGACCATATAAGCATAATATGGCTAATAATATGTGTTAGATTGATAATAGTAAGAGTAATAAGTATAGTAATTGTCGTTCAATCGATCATATAAGCATAATGTGGCTAATAATATGAGTTAGATTAATAATAGTAAGAGTAATACGTATAGTAATTGTCGTCCTATCCATCATATCCACATAATATGGCCAATAATATGAGTTAGATTGATAATAATAAGAGTAGTAAGTATAGTGATTGTCGTCCTATCGATCATATAAGCATAATATGGCTAATAATATGAGTTAGATTGATAATAATAAGAGTAACAAGTATAGTAATTGTCGTTCTATCGATAATATAAGCATAATATGGCTAATAATATGAGTTAGATTGATAATAGTAAGAGTAATAAGTATAGTAATTGTCGTTCTATCGATCATATCTGCATAATATGGTTAATAATATGAGTTAGCTTGATAATAATAAGAGTAATGAGTATAGTAATTGTCGTCCTATCGATCATATCCACATAATAAGGCCAATAATATGAGCTAGATTGATAATAATAAGAGTAATAAGTATAGTAATTGTCGTTCTATCGATCATATAAGCATAATGTGGCTAATAATATGAGTTAGATTAATAATAGTAAGAGTAATACGTGTAGTAATTGTCGTCCTATCGATCATATCCACATAATATGGCCAATAATATGAGTTAGATTGATAATAATAAGAGTAATAAGTATAGTAATTGTCGTTCTATCGATAATATAAGCATAATGTGGCTAATAATATGAGTTAGATTGATAATAATAAGAGTAATAAGTACAGTAATTGTCGTTCAATCGATCATATAAGCATAATGTGGCTAATAATATGAGTTAGATTGATAATAATAAGAGTAACAAGTATAGTAATTGCCTTTCTATCGACCATATAAGCATAATATGGCTAATAATATGAGTTAGATTGATAATAATAAGAGTAACAAGTATAGTAATTGTCGTTCTATCGATCATATAAGCATAATGTGGCTAATAATATGAGTTAGATTAATAATAGTAAGAGTAATACGTGTCGTAATTGTCGTCCTATCGATCATATCCACATAATATGGCCAATAATATGAGTTAGATTGATAATAATAAGAGTAATAAGTATAGTAATTGTCGTCCTATCGATCATATCCACATAATATGGCCAATAATATGAGTTAGATTGATAATAATAAGAGTAACAGGTATAGTAATTGTCGTTCTATCGACCATATAAGCATAATATGGCTAATAATATGAGTTAGATTGATAATAATAAGAGTAACAAGTTTAGTAATTGCCTTTCCATCGATCATATAAGCATAATATGGCTAATAATATGAGTTAGATTGATAATAATAAGAGTAATAAGTATAGTAATTGTCGTTCTATCGATAATATAAGCATAATGTGGCTAATAATATGAGTTAGATTGATAATAATAAGAGTAACAAGTATAGTAATTGTCGTTCAATCGATCATATAAGCATAGTATGGCTAATAATATGAGTTCGATTGATAATCGCAAGAGTAGTAGGCATAGTGATTGTCGTTCTACCGATCATATCTGCATAATATGGTTAATAATATGAGTTAGATTGATAATAATAAGAGTAATAAGTATAGTAATTGTCGTTCTATCGATCATATAAGCATAATATGGCTAATAATATGTGTTAGATTGATAATAGTAGGAGTAATAAGAATAGTAATTGTCGTTCAATCGATCATATAAGCATAATGTGGCTAATAATATGAGTTAGATTAATAATAGTAAGAGTAATACGTATAGTAATTGTCGTCCTATCCATCATATCCACATAATATGGCCAATAATATGAGTTAGATTGATAATAATAAGAGTAGTAAGTATAGTGATTGTCGTCCTATCGATCATATAAGCATAATATGGCTAATAATATGAGTTAGATTGATAATAGTAAGAGTAATAAGTATAGTAATTGTCGTTCTATCGATCATATCTGCATAATATGGTTAATAATATGAGTTAGCTTGATAATAATAAGAGTAATGAGTATAGTAATTGTCGTCCTATCGATCATATCCACATAATAAGGCCAATAATATGAGCTAGATTGATAATAATAAGAGTAATAAGTATAGTAATTGTCGTTCTATCGATCATATAAGCATAATGTGGCTAATAATATGAGTTAGATTAATAATAGTTAGGGTAATACGTGTAGTAATTGTCGTCCTATCGATCATATCCACATAATATGGCCAATAATATGAGTTAGATTGATAATAATAAGAGTAATAAGTATAGTAATTGTCGTCCTATCGATCATATCCACATAATATGGCCAATAATATGAGTTAGATTGATAATAATAAGAGTAACAAGTATAGTAATTGTCGTTCTATCGATAATATAAGCATAATATGGCTAATAATATGAGTTAGATTGATAATAATCAGAGTAATAAGTATAGTAATTGTCGTTCAATCGATCATATCTGCATAATATGGTTAATAATATGAGTTAGCTTGATAATAATAAGAGTAATGAGTATAGTAATTGTCGTCCTATCGATCATATCCACATAATAAGGCCAATAATATGAGCTAGATTGATAATAATAAGAGTAATAAGTATAGTAATTGTCGTTCTATCGATCATATAAGCATAATATGGAAATAATATGAGTTAGCTTGATAATAATAAGAGTAATAAGTATAGTAATTGTCGTCCTATCGATCATATCCACATAATATGGCCAATAATATGAGTTAGATTGATAATAATAAGATTAATAAGTATAGTAATTGTCGTCCTATCGATCATATCCACATAATATGGCCAATAATATGAGTTAGATTGATAATAATAAGAGTAACAAGTATAGTAATTGTCGTTCTATCGACCATATAAGCATAATATGGCTAATAATATGTGTTAGATTTATAATAATAAGAGTAACAAGTTTAGTAATTGTCGTTCTATCGACCATATAAGCATAATATGGCTAATAATATGTGTTAGATTGATAATAGTAAGAGTAATAAGTATAGTAATTGTCGTTCAATCGATCATATAAGCATAATGTGGCTAATAATATGAGTTAGATTAATAATAGTAAGAGTAATACGTGTAGTAATTGTCGTCCTATCGATCATATCCACATAATATGGCCAATAATATGAGTTAGATTGATAATAATAAGAGTAATAAGTATAGTAATTGTCGTCCTATCCATCATATCCACATAATATGGCCAATAATATGAGTTAGATTGATAATAATAAGAGTAATAAGTATAGTAATTGTCGTCCTATCGATCATATCCACATAATATGGCCAATAATATGAGTAGGATTGATAATAATAAGAGTAACAAGTATAGTAATTGTCTTTCTATCGATCATATAAGCATAATATGGCTAATAATATGAGTTAGATTGATAATAATAAGAGTAACAACTATAGTAATTGTCCTTCTATCGATAATATAAGCATAATAGGGCTAATAATATGAGTTAGATTGATAATAATAAGCGTAACAAGTATAGTAATTGTCGTTCAATCGATCCTATAAGCATAGTATGGCTAATAATATGAGTTCGATTGATAATCGCAAGAGTTGTAGGCATAGTGATTGTCGTTCTACCGATCATATCTGCATAATATGGCCAATAATATGAGTTAGATTGATAATAATAAGAGTAATGAGTATAGTAATTGTCGTTCTATCGACCATATAAGCATAATATGGCTAATAATATGAGTTAGATTGATAATAATAAGAGTAACAAGTATAGTAATTGCCTTTCCATCGATCATATAAGCATAATATGGCTAATAATATGTGTTAGATTTATAATAATAAGAGTAACAAGTATAGTAATTGTCGTTCTATCGACCATATAAGCATAATATGGCTAATAATATGTGTTAGATTGATAATAGTAAGAGTAATAAGTATAGTAATTGTCGTTCAATCGATCATATAAGCATAATGTGGCTAATAATATGAGTTAGATTAATAATAGTAAGAGTAATACGTATAGTAATTGTCGTCCTATCCATCATATCCACATAATATGGCCAATAATATGAGTTAGATTGATAATAATAAGAGTAGTAAGTATAGTGATTGTCGTCCTATCGATCATATAAGCATAATATGGCTAATAATATGAGTTAGATTGATAATAATAAGAGTAACAAGTATAGTAATTGTCGTTCTATCGATAATATAAGCATAATATGGCTAATAATATGAGTTAGATTGATAATAGTAAGAGTAATAAGTATAGTAATTGTCGTTCTATCGATCATATCTGCATAATATGGTTAATAGTATGAGTTAGCTTGATAATAATAAGAGTAATGAGTATAGTAATTGTCGTCCTATCGATCATATCCACATAATAAGGCCAATAATATGAGCTAGATTGATAATAATAAGAGTACTAAGTATAGTAATTGTCGTTCTATCGATCATATAAGCATAATGTGGCTAATAATATGAGTTAGATTAATAATAGTAAGAGTAATACGTGTAGTAATTGTCGTCCTATCGATCATATCCACATAATATGGCCAATAATATGAGTTAGATTGATAATAATAAGAGTAATAAGTATAGTAATTGTCGTTCTATCGATAATATAAGCATAATGTGGCTAATAATATGAGTTAGATTGATAATAATAAGAGTAATAAGTATAGTAATTGTCGTTCAATCGATCATATAAGCATAATGTGGCTAATAATATGAGTTAGATTGATAATCATAAGAGTAACAAGTATAGTAATTGCCTTTCTATCGACCATATAAGCATAATATGGCTAATAATATGAGTTAGATTGATAATAATAAGAGTAACAAGTATAGTAATTGTCTTTCTATCGATCATATAAGCATAATATGGCTAATAATATGGGTTAGATTGATAATAATAAGCGTAGCAAGTATAGTAATTGTCGTTCAATCGATCATATCTGCATAATATGTTTAATAATATGAGTTAGATTGATAATAATAAGAGTAATGAGTATAGTAATTGTCGTCCTATCGATCATATCCACATAATATGGCCAATAATATGAGTTAGATTGATAATAATAAGAGTAATAAGTATAGTAATTGTCGTCCTATCGATCATATCCACATAATATGGCCAATAATATGAGTTAGATTGATAATAATAAGAGTAACAGGTATAGTAATTGTCGTTCTATCGACCATATAAGCATAATATGGCTAATAATATGAGTTAGATTGATAATAATAAGAGTAACAAGTTTAGTAATTGCCTTTCCATCGATCATATAAGCATAATATGGCTAATAATATGAGTTAGATTGATAATAATAAGAGTAATAAGTATAGTAATTGTCGTTCTATCGATAATATAAGCATAATGTGGCTAATAATATGAGTTAGATTGATAATAATAAGAGTAACAAGTATAGTAATTGTCGTTCAATCGATCATATAACCATAGTATGGCTAATAATATGAGTTCGATTGATAATCGCAAGAGTAGTAGGCATAGTGATTGTCGTTCTACCGATCATATCTGCATAATATGGTTAATAATATGAGTTAGATTGATAATAATAAGAGTAATAAGTATAGTAATTGTCGTTCTATCGATCATATAAGCATAATATGGCTAATAATATGTGTTAGATTGATAATAGTAGGAGTAATAAGAATAGTAATTGTCGTTCAATCGATCATATAAGCATAATGTGGCTAATAATATGAGTTAGATTAATAATAGTAAGAGTAATACGTATAGTAATTGTCGTCCTATCCATCATATCCACATAATATGGCCAATAATATGAGTTAGATTGATAATAATAAGAGTAGTAAGTATAGTGATTGTCGTCCTATCGATCATATAAGCATAATATGGCTAATAATATGAGTTAGATTGATAATAGTAAGAGTAATAAGTATAGTAATTGTCGTTCTATCGATCATATCTGCATAATATGGTTAATAATATGAGTTGGCTTGATAATAATAAGAGTAATGAGTATAGTAATTGTCGTCCTATCGATCATATCCACATAATAAGGCCAATAATATGAGCTAGATTGATAATAATAAGAGTAATAAGTATAGTAATTGTCGTTCTATCGATCATATAAGCATAATGTGGCTAATAATATGAGTTAGATTAATAATAGTTAGGGTAATACGTGTAGTAATTGTCGTCCTATCGATCATATCCACATAATATGGCCAATAATATGAGTTAGATTGATAATAATAAGAGTAATAAGTATAGTAATTGTCGTCCTATCGATCATATCCACAGAATATGGCCAATAATATGAGTTAGATTGATAATAATAAGAGTAACAAGTATAGTAATTGTCGTTCTATCGATCATATAAGCATAATATGGCTAATAATATGAGTTAGATTGATAATAATAAGAGTAACAACTATAGTAATTGTCCTTCTATCGATAATATAAGCATAATAGGGCTAATAATATGAGTTAGATTGATAATAATAAGCGTAACAAGTATAGTAATTGTCGTTCAATCGATCCTATAAGCATAGTATGGCTAATAATATGAGTTCGATTGATAATCGCAAGAGTTGTAGGCATAGTGATTGTCGTTCTACCGATCATATCTGCATAATATGGCCAATAATATGAGTTAGATTGATAATAATAAGAGTAATGAGTATAGTAATTGTCGTTCTATCGACCATATAAGCATAATATGGCTAATAATATGAGTTAGATTGATAATAATAAGAGTAACAAGTATAGTAATTGCCTTTCCATCGATCATATAAGCATAATATGGCTAATAATATGTGTTAGATTTATAATAATAAGAGTAACAAGTATAGTAATTGTCGTTCTATCGACCATATAAGCATAATATGGCTAATAATATGTGTTAGATTGATAATAGTAAGAGTAATAAGTATAGTAATTGTCGTTCAATCGATCATATAAGCATAATGTGGCTAATAATATGAGTTAGATTAATAATAGTAAGAGTAATACGTATAGTAATTGTCGTCCTATCCATCATATCCACATAATATGGCCAATAATATGAGTTAGATTGATAATAATAAGAGTAGTAAGTATAGTGATTGTCGTCCTATCGATCATATAAGCATAATATGGCTAATAATATGAGTTAGATTGATAATAATAAGAGTAACAAGTATAGTAATTGTCGTTCTATCGATAATATAAGCATAATATGGCTAATAATATGAGTTAGATTGATAATAGTAAGAGTAATAAGTATAGTAATTGTCGTTCTATCGATCATATCTGCATAATATGGTTAATAATATGAGTTAGCTTGATAATAATAAGAGTAATGAGTATAGTAATTGTCGTCCTATCGATCATATCCACATAATAAGGCCAATAATATGAGCTAGATTGATAATAATAAGAGTAATAAGTATAGTAATTGTCGTTCTATCGATCATATAAGCATAATGTGGCTAATAATATGAGTTAGATTAATAATAGTAAGAGTAATACGTGTAGTAATTGTCGTCCTATCGATCATATCCACATAATATGGCCAATAATATGAGTTAGATTGATAATAATAAGAGTAATAAGTATAGTAATTGTCGTTCTATCGATAATATAAGCATAATGTGGCTAATAATATGAGTTAGATTGATAATAATAAGAGTAATAAGTACAGTAATTGTCGTTCAATCGATCATATAAGCATAATGTGGCTAATAATATGAGTTAGATTGATAATAATAAGAGTAACAAGTATAGTAATTGCCTTTCTATCGACCATATAAGCATAATATGGCTAATAATATGAGTTAGATTGATAATAATAAGAGTAACAAGTATAGTAATTGTCGTTCTATCGATCATATAAGCATAATGTGGCTAATAATATGAGTTAGATTAATAATAGTAAGAGTAATACGTGTCGTAATTGTCGTCCTATCGATCATATCCACATAATATGGCCAATAATATGAGTTAGATTGATAATAATAAGAGTAATAAGTATAGTAATTGTCGTCCTATCGATCATATCCACATAATATGGCCAATAATATGAGTTAGATTGATAATAATAAGAGTAACAGGTATAGTAATTGTCGTTCTATCGACCATATAAGCATAATATGGCTAATAATATGAGTTAGATTGATAATAATAAGAGTAACAAGTTTAGTAATTGCCTTTCCATCGATCATATAAGCATAATATGGCTAATAATATGAGTTAGATTGATAATAATAAGAGTAATAAGTATAGTAATTGTCGTTCTATCGATAATATAAGCATAATGTGGCTAATAATATGAGTTAGATTGATAATAATAAGAGTAACAAGTATAGTAATTGTCGTTCAATCGATCATATAAGCATAGTATGGCTAATAATATGAGTTCGATTGATAATCGCAAGAGTAGTAGGCATAGTGATTGTCGTTCTACCGATCATATCTGCATAATATGGTTAATAATATGAGTTAGATTGATAATAATAAGAGTAATAAGTATAGTAATTGTCGTTCTATCGATCATATAAGCATAATATGGCTAATAATATGTGTTAGATTGATAATAGTAGGAGTAATAAGAATAGTAATTGTCGTTCAATCGATCATATAAGCATAATGTGGCTAATAATATGAGTTAGATTAATAATAGTAAGAGTAATACGTATAGTAATTGTCGTCCTATCCATCATATCCACATAATATGGCCAATAATATGAGTTAGATTGATAATAATAAGAGTAGTAAGTATAGTGATTGTCGTCCTATCGATCATATAAGCATAATATGGCTAATAATATGAGTTAGATTGATAATAGTAAGAGTAATAAGTATAGTAATTGTCGTTCTATCGATCATATCTGCATAATATGGTTAATAATATGAGTTAGCTTGATAATAATAAGAGTAATGAGTATAGTAATTGTCGTCCTATCGATCATATCCACATAATAAGGCCAATAATATGAGCTAGATTGATAATAATAAGAGTAATAAGTATAGTAATTGTCGTTCTATCGATCATATAAGCATAATGTGGCTAATAATATGAGTTAGATTAATAATAGTTAGGGTAATACGTGTAGTAATTGTCGTCCTATCGATCATATCCACATAATATGGCCAATAATATGAGTTAGATTGATAATAATAAGAGTAATAAGTATAGTAATTGTCGTCCTATCGATCATATCCACATAATATGGCCAATAATATGAGTTAGATTGATAATAATAAGAGTAACAAGTATAGTAATTGTCGTTCTATCGATAATATAAGCATAATATGGCTAATAATATGAGTTAGATTGATAATAATCAGAGTAATAAGTATAGTAATTGTCGTTCAATCGATCATATCTGCATAATATGGTTAATAATATGAGTTAGCTTGATAATAATAAGAGTAATGAGTATAGTAATTGTCGTCCTATCGATCATATCCACATAATAAGGCCAATAATATGAGCTAGATTGATAATAATAAGAGTAATAAGTATAGTAATTGTCGTTCTATCGATCATATAAGCATAATATGGAAATAATATGAGTTAGCTTGATAATAATAAGAGTAATAAGTATAGTAATTGTCGTCCTATCGATCATATCCACATAATATGGCCAATAATATGAGTTAGATTGATAATAATAAGATTAATAAGTATAGTAATTGTCGTCCTATCGATCATATCCACATAATATGGCCAATAATATGAGTTAGATTGATAATAATAAGAGTAACAAGTATAGTAATTGTCGTTCTATCGACCATATAAGCATAATATGGCTAATAATATGTGTTAGATTTATAATAATAAGAGTAACAAGTATAGTAATTGTCGTTCTATCGACCATATAAGCATAATATGGCTAATAATATGTGTTAGATTGATAATAGTAAGAGTAATAAGTATAGTAATTGTCGTTCAATCGATCATATAAGCATAATGTGGCTAATAATATGAGTTAGATTAATAATAGTAAGAGTAATACGTGTAGTAATTGTCGTCCTATCGATCATATCCACATAATATGGCCAATAATATGAGTTAGATTGATAATAATAAGAGTAATAAGTATAGTAATTGTCGTCCTATCCATCATATCCACATAATATGGCCAATAATATGAGTTAGATTGATAATAATAAGAGTAATAAGTATAGTAATTGTCGTCCTATCGATCATATCCACATAATATGGCCAATAATATGAGTAGGATTGATAATAATAAGAGTAACAAGTATAGTAATTGTCTTTCTATCGATCATATAAGCATAATATGGCTAATAATATGAGTTAGATTGATAATAATAAGAGTAACAACTATAGTAATTGTCCTTCTATCGATAATATAAGCATAATAGGGCTAATAATATGAGTTAGATTGATAATAATAAGCGTAACAAGTATAGTAATTGTCGTTCAATCGATCCTATAAGCATAGTATGGCTAATAATATGAGTTCGATTGATAATCGCAAGAGTTGTAGGCATAGTGATTGTCGTTCTACCGATCATATCTGCATAATATGGCCAATAATATGAGTTAGATTGATAATAATAAGAGTAATGAGTATAGTAATTGTCGTTCTATCGACCATATAAGCATAATATGGCTAATAATATGAGTTAGATTGATAATAATAAGAGTAACAAGTATAGTAATTGCCTTTCCATCGATCATATAAGCATAATATGGCTAATAATATGTGTTAGATTTATAATAATAAGAGTAACAAGTATAGTAATTGTCGTTCTATCGACCATATAAGCATAATATGGCTAATAATATGTGTTAGATTGATAATAGTAAGAGTAATAAGTATAGTAATTGTCGTTCAATCGATCATATAAGCATAATGTGGCTAATAATATGAGTTAGATTAATAATAGTAAGAGTAATACGTATAGTAATTGTCGTCCTATCCATCATATCCACATAATATGGCCAATAATATGAGTTAGATTGATAATAATAAGAGTAGTAAGTATAGTGATTGTCGTCCTATCGATCATATAAGCATAATATGGCTAATAATATGAGTTAGATTGATAATAATAAGAGTAACAAGTATAGTAATTGTCGTTCTATCGATAATATAAGCATAATATGGCTAATAATATGAGTTAGATTGATAATAGTAAGAGTAATAAGTATAGTAATTGTCGTTCTATCGATCATATCTGCATAATATGGTTAATAATATGAGTTAGCTTGATAATAATAAGAGTAATGAGTATAGTAATTGTCGTCCTATCGATCATATCCACATAATAAGGCCAATAATATGAGCTAGATTGATAATAATAAGAGTAATAAGTATAGTATTTGTCGTTCTATCGATCATATAAGCATAATGTGGCTAATAATATGAGTTAGATTAATAATAGTAAGAGTAATACGTGTAGTAATTGTCGTCCTATCGATCATATCCACATAATATGGCCAATAATATGAGTTAGATTGATAATAATAAGAGTAATAAGTATAGTAATTGTCGTTCTATCGATAATATAAGCATAATGTGGCTAATAATATGAGTTAGATTGATAATAATAAGAGTAATAAGTATAGTAATTGTCGTTCAATCGATCATATAAGCATAATGTGGCTAATAATATGAGTTAGATTGATAATAATAAGAGTAACAAGTATAGTAATTGCCTTTCTATCGACCATATAAGCATAATATGGCTAATAATATGAGTTAGATTGATAATAATAAGAGTAACAAGTATAGTAATTGTCTTTCTATCGATCATATAAGCATAATATGGCTAATAATATGGGTTAGATTGATAATAATAAGCGTAGCAAGTATAGTAATTGTCGTTCAATCGATCATATCTGCATAATATGTTTAATAATATGAGTTAGATTGATAATAATAAGAGTAATGAGTATAGTAATTGTCGTCCTATCGATCATATCCACATAATATGGCCAATAATATGAGTTAGATTGATAATAATAAGAGTAATAAGTATAGTAATTGTCGTCCTATCCATCATATCCACATAATATGGCCAATAATATGAGTTAGATTGATAATAATAAGAGTAATAAGTATAGTAATTGTCGTCCTATCGATCATATCCACATAATATGGCCAATAATATGAGTAGGATTGATAATAATAAGAGTAACAAGTATAGTAATTGTCTTTCTATCGATCATATAAGCATAATATGGCTAATAATATGAGTTAGATTGATAATAATAAGAGTAACAACTATAGTAATTGTCCTTCTATCGATAATATAAGCATAATAGGGCTAATAATATGAGTTAGATTGATAATAATAAGCGTAACAAGTATAGTAATTGTCGTTCAATCGATCCTATAAGCATAGTATGGCTAATAATATGAGTTCGATTGATAATCGCAAGAGTTGTAGGCATAGTGATTGTCGTTCTACCGATCATATCTGCATAATATGGCCAATAATATGAGTTAGATTGATAATAATAAGAGTAATGAGTATAGTAATTGTCGTTCTATCGACCATATAAGCATAATATGGCTAATAATATGAGTTAGATTGATAATAATAAGAGTAACAAGTATAGTAATTGCCTTTCCATCGATCATATAAGCATAATATGGCTAATAATATGTGTTAGATTTATAATAATAAGAGTAACAAGTATAGTAATTGTCGTTCTATCGACCATATAAGCATAATATGGCTAATAATATGTGTTAGATTGATAATAGTAAGAGTAATAAGTATAGTAATTGTCGTTCAATCGATCATATAAGCATAATGTGGCTAATAATATGAGTTAGATTAATAATAGTAAGAGTAATACGTATAGTAATTGTCGTCCTATCCATCATATCCACATAATATGGCCAATAATATGAGTTAGATTGATAATAATAAGAGTAGTAAGTATAGTGATTGTCGTCCTATCGATCATATAAGCATAATATGGATAATAATATGAGTTAGATTGATAATAATAAGAGTAACAAGTATAGTAATTGTCGTTCTATCGATAATATAAGCATAATATGGCTAATAATATGAGTTAGATTGATAATAGTAAGAGTAATAAGTATAGTAATTGTCGTTCTATCGATCATATCTGCATAATATGGTTAATAATATGAGTTAGCTTGATAATAATAAGAGTAATGAGTATAGTAATTGTCGTCCTATCGATCATATCCACATAATAAGGCCAATAATATGAGCTAGATTGATAATAATAAGAGTAATAAGTATAGTATTTGTCGTTCTATCGATCATATAAGCATAATGTGGCTAATAATATGAGTTAGATTAATAATAGTAAGAGTAATACGTGTAGTAATTGTCGTCCTATCGATCATATCCACATAATATGGCCAATAATATGAGTTAGATTGATAATAATAAGAGTAATAAGTATAGTAATTGTCGTTCTATCGATAATATAAGCATAATGTGGCTAATAATATGAGTTAGATTGATAATAATAAGAGTAATAAGTATAGTAATTGTCGTTCAATCGATCATATAAGCATAATGTGGCTAATAATATGAGTTAGATTGATAATAATAAGAGTAACAAGTATAGTAATTGCCTTTCTATCGACCATATAAGCATAATATGGCTAATAATATGAGTTAGATTGATAATAATAAGAGTAACAAGTATAGTAATTGTCTTTCTATCGATCATATAAGCATAATATGGCTAATAATATGGGTTAGATTGATAATAATAAGCGTAGCAAGTATAGTAATTGTCGTTCAATCGATCATATCTGCATAATATGTTTAATAATATGAGTTAGATTGATAATAATAAGAGTAATGAGTATAGTAATTGTCGTCCTATCGATCATATCCACATAATATGGCCAATAATATGAGTTAGATTGATAATAATAAGAGTAATAAGTATAGTAATTGTCGTCCTATCGATCATATCCACATAATATGGCCAATAATATGAGTTAGATTGATAATAATAAGAGTAACAGGTATAGTAATTGTCGTTCTATCGACCATATAAGCATAATATGGCTAATAATATGAGTTAGATTGATAATAATAAGAGTAACAAGTTTAGTAATTGCCTTTCCATCGATCATATAAGCATAATATGGCTAATAATATGAGTTAGATTGATAATAATAAGAGTAATAAGTATAGTAATTGTCGTTCTATCGATAATATAAGCATAATGTGGCTAATAATATGAGTTAGATTGATAATAATAAGAGTAACAAGTATAGTAATTGTCGTTCAATCGATCATATAACCATAGTATGGCTAATAATATGAGTTCGATTGATAATCGCAAGAGTAGTAGGCATAGTGATTGTCGTTCTACCGATCATATCTGCATAATATGGTTAATAATATGAGTTAGATTGATAATAATAAGAGTAATAAGTATAGTAATTGTCGTTCTATCGATCATATAAGCATAATATGGCTAATAATATGTGTTAGATTGATAATAGTAGGAGTAATAAGAATAGTAATTGTCGTTCAATCGATCATATAAGCATAATGTGGCTAATAATATGAGTTAGATTAATAATAGTAAGAGTAATACGTATAGTAATTGTCGTCCTATCCATCATATCCACATAATATGGCCAATAATATGAGTTAGATTGATAATAATAAGAGTAGTAAGTATAGTGATTGTCGTCCTATCGATCATATAAGCATAATATGGCTAATAATATGAGTTAGATTGATAATAGTAAGAGTAATAAGTATAGTAATTGTCGTTCTATCGATCATATCTGCATAATATGGTTAATAATATGAGTTAGCTTGATAATAATAAGAGTAATGAGTATAGTAATTGTCGTCCTATCGATCATATCCACATAATAAGGCCAATAATATGAGCTAGATTGATAATAATAAGAGTAATAAGTATAGTAATTGTCGTTCTATCGATCATATAAGCATAATGTGGCTAATAATATGAGTTAGATTAATAATAGTTAGGGTAATACGTGTAGTAATTGTCGTCCTATCGATCATATCCACATAATATGGCCAATAATATGAGTTAGATTGATAATAATAAGAGTAATAAGTATAGTAATTGTCGTCCTATCGATCATATCCACAGAATATGGCCAATAATATGAGTTAGATTGATAATAATAAGAGTAACAAGTATAGTAATTGTCGTTCTATCGATAATATAAGCATAATATGGCTAATAATATGAGTTAGATTGATAATAATCAGAGTAATAAGTATAGTAATTGTCGTTCAATCGATCATATCTGCATAATATGGTTAATAATATGAGTTAGCTTGATAATAATAAGAGTAATGAGTATAGTAATTGTCGTCCTATCGATCATATCCACATAATAAGGCCAATAATATGAGCTAGATTGATAATAATAAGAGTAATAAGTATAGTAATTGTCGTTCTATCGATCATATAAGCATAATATGGAAATAATATGAGTTAGCTTGATAATAATAAGAGTAATAAGTATAGTAATTGTCGTCCTATCGATCATATCCACATAATATGGCCAATAATATGAGTTAGATTGATAATAATAAGATTAATAAGTATAGTAATTGTCGTCCTATCGATCATATCCACATAATATGGCCAATAATATGAGTTAGATTGATAATAATAAGAGTAACAAGTATAGTAATTGTTGTTCTATCGACCATATAAGCATAATATGGCTAATAATATGTGTTAGATTTATAATAATAAGAGTAACAAGTATAGTAATTGTCGTTCTATCGACCATATAAGCATAATATGGCTAATAATATGTGTTAGATTGATAATAGTAAGAGTAATAAGTATAGTAATTGTCGTTCAATCGATCATATAAGCATAATGTGGCTAATAATATGAGTTAGATTAATAATAGTAAGAGTAATACGTGTAGTAATTGTCGTCCTATCGATCATATCCACATAATATGGCCAATAATATGAGTTAGATTGATAATAATAAGAGTAATAAGTATAGTAATTGTCGTCCTATCCATCATATCCACATAATATGGCCAATAATATGAGTTAGATTGATAATAATAAGAGTAATAAGTATAGTAATTGTCGTCCTATCGATCATATCCACATAATATGGCCAATAATATGAGTAGGATTGATAATAATAAGAGTAACAAGTATAGTAATTGTCTTTCTATCGATCATATAAGCATAATATGGCTAATAACATGAGTTAGATTGATAATAATAAGAGTAACAACTATAGTAATTGTCCTTCTATCGATAATATAAGCATAATAGGGCTAATAATATGAGTTAGATTGATAATAATAAGCGTAACAAGTATAGTAATTGTCGTTCAATCGATCCTATAAGCATAGTATGGCTAATAATATGAGTTCGATTGATAATCGCAAGAGTTGTAGGCATAGTGATTGTCGTTCTACCGATCATATCTGCATAATATGGCCAATAATATGAGTTAGATTGATAATAATAAGAGTAATGAGTATAGTAATTGTCGTTCTATCGACCATATAAGCATAATATGGCTAATAATATGAGTTAGATTGATAATAATAAGAGTAACAAGTATAGTAATTGCCTTTCCATCGATCATATAAGCATAATATGGCTAATAATATGTGTTAGATTTATAATAATAAGAGTAACAAGTATAGTAATTGTCGTTCTATCGACCATATAAGCATAATATGGCTAATAATATGTGTTAGATTGATAATAGTAAGAGTAATAAGTATAGTAATTGTCGTTCAATCGATCATATAAGCATAATGTGGCTAATAATATGAGTTAGATTAATAATAGTAAGAGTAATACGTATAGTAATTGTCGTCCTATCCATCATATCCACATAATATGGCCAATAATATGAGTTAGATTGATAATAATAAGAGTAGTAAGTATAGTGATTGTCGTCCTATCGATCATATAAGCATAATATGGCTAATAATATGAGTTAGATTGATAATAATAAGAGTAACAAGTATAGTAATTGTCGTTCTATCGATAATATAAGCATAATATGGCTAATAATATGAGTTAGATTGATAATAGTAAGAGTAATAAGTATAGTAATTGTCGTTCTATCGATCATATCTGCATAATATGGTTAATAATATGAGCTAGATTGATAATAATAAGAGTAATAAGTATAGTAATTGTCGTTCTATCGATCATATAAGCATAATGTGGCTAATAATATGAGTTAGATTAATAATAGTAAGAGTAATACGTGTAGTAATTGTCGTCCTATCGATCATATCCACATAATATGGCCAATAATATGAGTTAGATTGATAATAATAAGAGTAATAAGTATAGTAATTGTCGTTCTATCGATAATATAAGCATAATGTGGCTAATAATATGAGTTAGATTGATAATAATAAGAGTAATAAGTATAGTAATTGTCGTTCAATCGATCATATAAGCATAATGTGGCTAATAATATGAGTTAGATTGATAATAATAAGAGTAACAAGTATAGTAATTGCCTTTCTATCGACCATATAAGCATAATATGGCTAATAATATGAGTTAGATTGATAATAATAAGAGTAACAAGTATAGTAATTGTCTTTCTATCGATCATATAAGCATAATATGGCTAATAATATGGGTTAGATTGATAATAATAAGCGTAGCAAGTATAGTAATTGTCGTTCAATCGATCATATCTGCATAATATGTTTAATAATATGAGTTAGATTGATAATAATAAGAGTAATGAGTATAGTAATTGTCGTCCTATCGATCATATCCACATAATATGGCCAATAATATGAGTTAGATTGATAATAATAAGAGTAACAAGTATAGTAATTGTCGTTCTTTCGATAATATAAGCATAATATGGCAAATAATATGTGTTGGAATGATAATAATTGGAGTAACAACTATAGTAATTGTCCTTCTATCGATAATATAAGCATAATATGGCTAATAATATGAGTTAGATTGATAATAATAAGCGTAACAGGTATAGTAATTGTCGTTCAATCGATCATATAAGCATAGTATGGCTAATAATATGAGTTCGATTGATAATCGCAAGAGTAGTAGGCATAGTGATTGTCGTTCTACCGATCATATCTGCATAATATGGTTAATAATATGAGTTAGATTGATAATAATAAGAGTAATAAGTATAGTAATTGTCGTTCTATCGATCATATAAGCATAATATGGCTAATAATATGTGTTAGATTGATAATAGTAGGAGTAATAAGAATAGTAATTGTCGTTCAATCGATCATATTAGCATAATGTGGCTAATAATATGAGTTAGATTAATAATAGTAAGAGTAATACGTATAGTAATTGTCGTCCTATCGATCATATCCACATAATATGGCCAATAATATGAGTTAGATTGATAATAATAAGCGTAACAAGTATAGTAATTGTCGTTCAATCGATCCTATAAGCATAGTATGGCTAATAATATGAGTTCGATTGATAATCGCAAGAGTTGTAGGCATAGTGATTGTCGTCCTATCCATCATATCCACATAATATTGCCAATAATATGAGTTAGATTGATAATAATAAGAGTAGTAAGTATAGTGATTGTCGTCCTATCGATCATATAAGCATAATATGGCTAATAATATGAGTTAGATTGATAATAATAAGAGTAACAAGTATAGTAATTGTCGTTCTATCGATAATATAAGCATAATATGGCTAATAATATGAGTTAGATTGATAATAGTAAGAGTAATACGTATAGTAATTGTCGTTCTATCGATCATATCTGCATAATATGGTTAATAATATGAGTTAGCTTGATAATAATAAGAGTAACAAGTATAGTAATTGTCTTTCTATCGATCATATAAGCATAATATGGCTAATAATATGGGTTAGATTGATAATAATAAGCGTAGCAAGTATAGTAATTGTCGTTCAATCGATCATATCTGCATAATATGTTTAATAATATGAGTTAGATTGATAATAATAAGAGTAATGAGTATAGTAATTGTCGTCCTATCGATCATATCCACATAATATGGCGAATAATATGAGTTAGATTGATAATAATAAGAGTAATAAGTATAGTAATTGTCGTCCTATCGATCATATCCACATAATATGGCCAATAATATGAGTTAGATTGATAATAATAAGAGTAACAGGTATAGTAATTGTCGTTCTATCGACCATATAAGCATAATATGGCTAATAATATGAGTTAGATTGATAATAATAAGAGTAACAAGTTTAGTAATTGCCTTTCCATCGATCATATAAGCATAATATGGCTAATAATATGAGTTAGATTGATAATAATAAGAGTAATAAGTATAGTAATTGTCGTTCTATCGATAATATAAGCATAATGTGGCTAATAATATGAGTTAGATTGATAATAATAAGAGTAACAAGTATAGTAATTGTCGTTCAATCGATCATATAACCATAGTATGGCTAATAATATGAGTTCGATTGATAATCGCAAGAGTAGTAGGCATAGTGATTGTCGTTCTACCGATCATATCTGCATAATATGGTTAATAATATGAGTTAGATTGATAATAATAAGAGTAATAAGTATAGTAATTGTCGTTCTATCGATCATATAAGCATAATATGGCTAATAATATGTGTTAGATTGATAATAGTAGGAGTAATAAGAATAGTAATTGTCGTTCAATCGATCATATAAGCATAATGTGGCTAATAATATGAGTTAGATTAATAATAGTAAGAGTAATACGTATAGTAATTGTCGTCCTATCCATCATATCCACATAATATGGCCAATAATATGAGTTAGATTGATAATAATAAGAGTAGTAAGTATAGTGATTGTCGTCCTATCGATCATATAAGCATAATATGGCTAATAATATGAGTTAGATTGATAATAGTAAGAGTAATAAGTATAGTAATTGTCGTTCTATCGATCATATCTGCATAATATGGTTAATAATATGAGTTAGCTTGATAATAATAAGAGTAATGAGTATAGTAATTGTCGTCCTATCGATCATATCCACATAATAAGGCCAATAATATGAGCTAGATTGATAATAATAAGAGTAATAAGTATAGTAATTGTCGTTCTATCGATCATATAAGCATAATGTGGCTAATAATATGAGTTAGATTAATAATAGTTAGGGTAATACGTGTAGTAATTGTCGTCCTATCGATCATATCCACATAATATGGCCAATAATATGAGTTAGATTGATAATAATAAGAGTAATAAGTATAGTAATTGTCGTCCTATCGATCATATCCACAGAATATGGCCAATAATATGAGTTAGATTGATAATAATAAGAGTAACAAGTATAGTAATTGTCGTTCTATCGATAATATAAGCATAATATGGCTAATAATATGAGTTAGATTGATAATAATCAGAGTAATAAGTATAGTAATTGTCGTTCAATCGATCATATCTGCATAATATGGTTAATAATATGAGTTAGCTTGATAATAATAAGAGTAATGAGTATAGTAATTGTCGTCCTATCGATCATATCCACATAATAAGGCCAATAATATGAGCTAGATTGATAATAATAAGAGTAATAAGTATAGTAATTGTCGTTCTATCGATCATATAAGCATAATATGGAAATAATATGAGTTAGCTTGATAATAATAAGAGTAATAAGTATAGTAATTGTCGTCCTATCGATCATATCCACATAATATGGCCAATAATATGAGTTAGATTGATAATAATAAGATTAATAAGTATAGTAATTGTCGTCCTATCGATCATATCCACATAATATGGCCAATAATATGAGTTAGATTGATAATAATAAGAGTAACAAGTATAGTAATTGTTGTTCTATCGACCATATAAGCATAATATGGCTAATAATATGTGTTAGATTTATAATAATAAGAGTAACAAGTATAGTAATTGTCGTTCTATCGACCATATAAGCATAATATGGCTAATAATATGTGTTAGATTGATAATAGTAAGAGTAATAAGTATAGTAATTGTCGTTCAATCGATCATATAAGCATAATGTGGCTAATAATATGAGTTAGATTAATAATAGTAAGAGTAATACGTGTAGTAATTGTCGTCCTATCGATCATATCCACATAATATGGCCAATAATATGAGTTAGATTGATAATAATAAGAGTAATAAGTATAGTAATTGTCGTCCTATCCATCATATCCACATAATATGGCCAATAATATGAGTTAGATTGATAATAATAAGAGTAATAAGTATAGTAATTGTCGTCCTATCGATCATATCCACATAATATGGCCAATAATATGAGTAGGATTGATAATAATAAGAGTAACAAGTATAGTAATTGTCTTTCTATCGATCATATAAGCATAATATGGCTAATAATATGAGTTAGATTGATAATAATAAGAGTAACAACTATAGTAATTGTCCTTCTATCGATAATATAAGCATAATAGGGCTAATAATATGAGTTAGATTGATAATAATAAGCGTAACAAGTATAGTAATTGTCGTTCAATCGATCCTATAAGCATAGTATGGCTAATAATATGAGTTCGATTGATAATCGCAAGAGTTGTAGGCATAGTGATTGTCGTTCTACCGATCATATCTGCATAATATGGCCAATAATATGAGTTAGATTGATAATAATAAGAGTAATGAGTATAGTAATTGTCGTTCTATCGACCATATAAGCATAATATGGCTAATAATATGAGTTAGATTGATAATAATAAGAGTAACAAGTATAGTAATTGTCGTTCTATCGATAATATAAGCATAATATGGCTAATAATATGAGTTAGATTGATAATAGTAAGAGTAATAAGTATAGTAATTGTCGTTCTATCGATCATATCTGCATAATATGGTTAATAATATGAGCTAGATTGATAATAATAAGAGTAATAAGTATAGTAATTGTCGTTCTATCGATCATATAAGCATAATGTGGCTAATAATATGAGTTAGATTAATAATAGTAAGAGTAATACGTGTAGTAATTGTCGTCCTATCGATCATATCCACATAATATGGCCAATAATATGAGTTAGATTGATAATAATAAGAGTAATAAGTATAGTAATTGTCGTTCTATCGATAATATAAGCATAATGTGGCTAATAATATGAGTTAGATTGATAATAATAAGAGTAATAAGTATAGTAATTGTCGTTCAATCGATCATATAAGCATAATGTGGCTAATAATATGAGTTAGATTGATAATAATAAGAGTAACAAGTATAGTAATTGCCTTTCTATCGACCATATAAGCATAATATGGCTAATAATATGAGTTAGATTGATAATAATAAGAGTAACAAGTATAGTAATTGTCTTTCTATCGATCATATAAGCATAATATGGCTAATAATATGGGTTAGATTGATAATAATAAGCGTAGCAAGTATAGTAATTGTCGTTCAATCGATCATATCTGCATAATATGTTTAATAATATGAGTTAGATTGATAATAATAAGAGTAATGAGTATAGTAATTGTCGTCCTATCGATCATATCCACATAATATGGCCAATAATATGAGTTAGATTGATAATAATAAGAGTAACAAGTATAGTAATTGTCGTTCTTTCGATAATATAAGCATAATATGGCTAATAATATGTGTTGGAATGATAATAATTGGAGTAACAACTATAGTAATTGTCCTTCTATCGATAATATAAGCATAATATGGCTAATAATATGAGTTAGATTGATAATAATAAGCGTAACAGGTATAGTAATTGTCGTTCAATCGATCATATAAGCATAGTATGGCTAATAATATGAGTTCGATTGATAATCGCAAGAGTAGTAGGCATAGTGATTGTCGTTCTACCGATCATATCTGCATAATATGGTTAATAATATGAGTTAGATTGATAATAATAAGAGTAATAAGTATAGTAATTGTCGTTCTATCGATCATATAAGCATAATATGGCTAATAATATGTGTTAGATTGATAATAGTAGGAGTAATAAGAATAGTAATTGTCGTTCAATCGATCATATTAGCATAATGTGGCTAATAATATGAGTTAGATTAATAATAGTAAGAGTAATACGTATAGTAATTGTCGTCCTATCGATCATATCCACATAATATGGCCAATAATATGAGTTAGATTGATAATAATAAGCGTAACAAGTATAGTAATTGTCGTTCAATCGATCCTATAAGCATAGTATGGCTAATAATATGAGTTCGATTGATAATCGCAAGAGTTGTAGGCATAGTGATTGTCGTCCTATCCATCATATCCACATAATATTGCCAATAATATGAGTTAGATTGATAATAATAAGAGTAGTAAGTATAGTGATTGTCGTCCTATCGATCATATAAGCATAATATGGCTAATAATATGAGTTAGATTGATAATAATAAGAGTAACAAGTATAGTAATTGTCGTTCTATCGATAATATAAGCATAATATGGCTAATAATATGAGTTAGATTGATAATAGTAAGAGTAATACGTATAGTAATTGTCGTTCTATCGATCATATCTGCATAATATGGTTAATAATATGAGTTAGCTTGATAATAATAAGAGTAATGAGTATAGTAATTGTCGTCCTATCGATCATATCCACATAATAAGGCCAATAATATGAGCTAGATTGATAATAATAAGAGTAATAAGTATAGTAATTGTCGTTCTATCGATCATATAAGCATAATGTGGCTAATAATATGAGTTAGATTAATAATAGTTAGGGTAATACGTGTAGTAATTGTCGTCCTATCGATCATATCCACATAATATGGCCAATAATATGAGTTAGATTGATAATAATAAGAGTAATAAGTATAGTAATTGTCGTCCTATCGATCATATCCACATAATATGGCCAATAATATGAGTTAGATTGATAATAATAAGAGTAACAAGTATAGTAATTGTCGTTCTATCGATAATATAAGCATAATATGGCTAATAATATGAGTTAGATTGATAATAATCAGAGTAATAAGTATAGTAATTGTCGTTCAATCGATCATATCTGCATAATATGGTTAATAATATGAGTTAGCTTGATAATAATAAGAGTAATGAGTATAGTAATTGTCGTCCTATCGATCATATCCACATAATAAGGCCAATAATATGAGCTAGATTGATAATAATAAGAGTAATAAGTATAGTAATTGTCGTTCTATCGATCATATAAGCATAATATGGAAATAATATGAGTTAGCTTGATAATAATAAGAGTAATAAGTATAGTAATTGTCGTCCTATCGATCATATCCACATAATATGGCCAATAATATGAGTTAGATTGATAATAATAAGAGTAATAAGTATAGTAATTGTCGTTCTATCGATAATATAAGCATAATGTGGCTAATAATATGAGTTAGATTGATAATAATAAGAGTAATAAGTACAGTAATTGTCGTTCAATCGATCATATAAGCATAATGTGGCTAATAATATGAGTTAGAATGATAATAATAAGAGTAACAAGTATAGTAATTGCCTTTCTATCGACCATATAAGCATAATATGGCTAATAATATGAGTTAGATTGATAATAATAAGAGTAACAAGTATAGTAATTGTCGTTCTATCGATCATATAAGCATAATGTGGCTAATAATATGAGTTAGATCAATAATAGTAAGAGTAATACGTGTAGTAATTGTCGTCCTATCGATCATATCCACATAATATGGCCAATAATATGAGTTAGATTGATAATAATAAGAGTAATAAGTATAGTAATTGTCGTCCTATCGATCATATCCACATAATATGGCCAATAATATGAGTTAGATTGATAATAATAAGAGTAACAGGTATAGTAATTGTCGTTCTATCGACCATATAAGCATAATATGGCTAATAATATGAGTTAGATTGATAATAATAAGAGTAACAAGTTTAGTAATTGCCTTTCCATCGATCATATAAGCATAATATGGCTAATAATATGAGTTAGATTGATAATAATAAGAGTAATAAGTATAGTAATTGTCGTTCTATCGATAATATAAGCATAATGTGGCTAATAATATGAGTTAGATTGATAATAATAAGAGTAACAAGTATAGTAATTGTCGTTCAATCGATCATATAAGCATAGTATGGCTAATAATATGAGTTCGATTGATAATCGCAAGAGTAGTAGGCATAGTGATTGTCGTTCTACCGATCATATCTGCATAATATGGTTAATAATATGAGTTAGATTGATAATAATAAGAGTAATAAGTATAGTAATTGTCGTTCTATCGATCATATAAGCATAATATGGCTAATAATATGTGTTAGATTGATAATAGTAGGAGTAATAAGTATAGTAATTGTCGTTCTATCGATCATATCTGCATAATATGGTTAATAATATGAGTTAGCTTGATAATAATAAGAGTAATGAGTATAGTAATTGTCGTCCTATCGATCATATCCACATAATAAGGCCAATAATATGAGCTAGATTGATAATAATAAGAGTAATAAGTATAGTAATTGTCGTTCTATCGATCATATCAGCATAATGTGGCTAATAATATGAGTTAGATTAATAATAGTTAGGGTAATACGTGTAGTAATTGTCGTCCTATCGGTCATATCCACATAATATGGCCAATAATATGAGTTAGATTGATAATAATAAGAGTAATAAGTATAGAAATTGTCGTTCTATCGATCATATAAGCATAATATGGCTAATAATATGAGTTAGATTGATAATAATAAGAGTAACAAGTATAGTAATTGTCGTTCCATCGATAATATAAGCATAATATGACTAATAATATGAGTTAGATTGATAATAGTAAGAGTAATAAGTATAGTAATTGTCGTTCTATCGATAATATAAGCATAATATGGCCAATAGTATGAGTTAGATTGATAATAATAAGAGTAATAAGTATAGTAATTGTCGTCCTATCGATCATATCCACGTAATATGGCCAATAATATGAGTTAGATTGATAATAATAAGAGTAACAAGTATAGTAATTGTCTTTCTATCGATCATATAAGCATAATATGGCTAATAATATGAGTTAGATTGATAATAATAAGAGTAACAACTATAGTAATTGTCCTTCTATCAATAATATAAGCATAATATGGCTAATAATATGAGATAGATTGATAATAATAAGAGTAATAAGTATAGTAATTGTCGTCCTATCGATCATATCCACATAATATGGCCAATAATATGAGTTAGATTGATAATAATAAGCGTAACAAGTATAGTAATTGTCCTTCTTTCTATAATATAAGCATAATATGGCCAATAATATGAGTTAGATTGATAATAGTAAGAGCAATAAGTATAGTAATTGTCGTTCTATCGATCATATCTGCATAATATGGTTAATAATATGAGTTAGTTTGATAATAATAAGAGTAATGAGTATAGTAATTGTCGTCCTATCGATCATATCCACATAATATGGCCAATAATATGAGTTAGATTGATAATAATAAGAGTAATAAGTATAGTAATTGTCGTTCTATCGATCATATAAGCATAATATGGCTAATAATATGAGTTAGATTGATAATAATAAGAGTAAGAAGTATAGTAATTGTCTTTCTATCGGTCATATAAGCATAATATGGCTAATAATATGAGTTAGATTGATAATAGTAAGAGTGATAAGTATAGTAATTGTCGTTCTATCGATCATATCTGCATAATATGGCCAATAATATGAGTTAGATTGATAATAATAAGAGTAATGAGTATAGTAATTGTCGTCCTATCGATCATATCCACATAATATGGCCAATAATATGAGTTAGATTGATAATAATAAGAGTAATAAGTATAGAAATTGTCGTTCTATCGATCATATAAGCATAATATGGCTAATAATATGAGTTAGATTGATAATAATAAGAGTAACAAATATAGTAATTGTCCTTCTATCGATAATATAAGCATAATATGGCTAATAATATGAGTTAGATTGATAATAATAAGCGTAACAAGTATAGTAATTGCCGTTCAATCGATCATATAAGCATAGTATGGCTAATAATATGAGTTCGATTGATAATAGCAAGAGTAATAGGCACAGTGATTGTCGTTCTACCGATCATATCTGCATAATATGTTTAATAATATGAGTTAGATTGATAATAATAAGAGTAATAAGTATAGTAATTGTCGTTCTATCGATCATATAAGCATAATATGGCTAATAATATGTGTTCGATTGATAATAGTAAGAGTAATAAGTATGGTAATTGTCGTTCAATCGATCATATCCACTTAATATGGCCAAAAATATGAGTGAGATTGATAATAATAAGAGTAATAAGTATAGTAATTGTCGTCCTATCGATCATATCCACATAATATGGCCAATAATATGAGTTAGATTGATAATAATAAGAGTAACAAGTATAGTAATTGTCTTTCTATCGATCATATAAGCATAATATGGCTAATAATATGAGTTAGATTGATAATAATAAGAGTAACAACTATAGTAATTGTCCTTCTATCAATAATATAAGCATAATATGGCTAATAATATGAGATAGATTGATAATAATAAGAGTAATAAGTATAGTAATTGTCGTCCTATCGATCATATCCACATAATATGGCCAATAATATGAGTTAGATTGATAATAATAAGCGTAACAAGTATAGTAATTGTCCTTCTTTCTATAATATAAGCATAATATGGCCAATAATATGAGTTAGATTGATAATAGTAAGAGCAATAAGTATAGTAATTGTCGTTCTATCGATCATATCTGCATAATATGGTTAATAATATGAGTTAGTTTGATAATAATAAGAGTAATGAGTATAGTAATTGTCGTCCTATCGATCATATCCACATAATATGGCCAATAATATGAGTTAGATTGATAATAATAAGAGTAATAAGTATAGTAATTGTCGTTCTATCGATCATATAAGCATAATATGGCTAATAATATGAGTTAGATTGATAATAATAAGAGTAAGAAGTATAGTAATTGTCTTTCTATCGGTCATATAAGCATAATATGGCTAATAATATGAGTTAGATTGATAATAGTAAGAGTGATAAGTATAGTAATTGTCGTTCTATCGATCATATCTGCATAATATGGCCAATAATATGAGTTAGATTGATAATAATAAGAGTAATGAGTATAGTAATTGTCGTCCTATCGATCATATCCACATAATATGGCCAATAATATGAGTTAGATTGATAATAATAAGAGTAATAAGTATAGAAATTGTCGTTCTATCGATCATATAAGCATAATATGGCTAATAATATGAGTTAGATTGATAATAATAAGAGTAACAAATATAGTAATTGTCCTTCTATCGATAATATAAGCATAATATGGCTAATAATATGAGTTAGATTGATAATAATAAGCGTAACAAGTATAGTAATTGCCGTTCAATCGATCATATAAGCATAGTATGGCTAATAATATGAGTTCGATTGATAATAGCAAGAGTAATAGGCACAGTGATTGTCGTTCTACCGATCATATCTGCATAATATGTTTAACAATATGAGTTAGATTGATAATAATAAGAGTAATAAGTATAGTAATTGTCGTTCTATCGATCATATAAGCATAATATGGCTAATAATATGTGTTCGATTGATAATAGTAAGAGTAATAAGTATGGTAATTGTCGTTCAATCGATCATATCCACTTAATATGGCCAAAAATATGAGTGAGATTGATAATAATAAGAGTAATAAGTATAGTAATTGTCGTCCTATCGATCATATCCACATAATATGGCCAATAATATGAGTTAGATTGATAATAATAAGAGTAACAAGTACAGTAATTGTCTTTCTATCGATCATATAAGCATAATATGGCTAATAATATGAGTTAGATTGATAATAATAAGAGTAACAAGTATAGTAATTGCCTTTCTATCGACCATATAAGCATAATATGGCTAATAATATGAGTTAGATTGATAATAATAAGAGTAACAAGTATAGTAATTGCCTTTCTATCGACCATATAAGCATAATATGGCTAATAATATGAGTTAGATTGATAATAATAAGAGTAACAAGTATAGTAATTGTCTTTCTATCGATCATATAAGCATAATATGGCTAATAATATGGGTTAGATTGATAATAATAAGCGTAGCAAGTATAGTAATTGTCGTTCAATCGATCATATCTGCATAATATGTTTAATAATATGAGTTAGATTGATAATAATAAGAGTAATGAGTATAGTTATTGTCGTCCTATCCATCATATCCACATAATATGGCCAATAATATGAGTTAGATTGATAATAATAAGAGTAACAAGTATAGTAATTGTCGTTCTTTCGATAATATAAGCATAATATGGCTAATAATATGTGTTGGATTGATAATAATTGGAGTAACAACTATAGTAATTGTCCTTCTATCGATAATATAAGCATAATATGGCTAATAATATGAGTTAGATTGATAATAATAAGCGTAACAGGTATAGTAATTGTCGTCCAATCGATCATATAAGAATAGTATGGCTAATAATATGAGTTCGATTGATAATCGCAAGAGAAGTAGGCATAGTGATTGTCGTTCTACCGATCATATCTGCATAATATGGTTAATAATATGAGTTAGATTGATAATAATAAGAGTAATAAGTATAGTAATTGTCGTTCTATCGATCATATAAGCATAATATGGCTAATAATATGTGTTAGATTGATGATAATAAGAGTAATAAGTATAGTAATTGTCGTTCTATCGATCATATAAGCATAATATGGCTAATAATATATGTTAGATTGATAATAGTAAGAGTAATAAGTATAGTAATTATCGTCCTATCGATCATATCCATATAATATGGCCAATAATATGAGTTAGATTGATAATAATAAGAGCAATAAGTATAGTAATTGTCGTTCTATCGATCATATAAGCATAATATGGCTAATAATATGAGTTAGATTGATAATAATAAGAGTAATAAGTATAGTAATTGTCGTTCTATCGATCATATGAGCATAATATGGCTAATAATATGAGTTAGATTGATAATAATAAGAGTAACAAGTATAGTAATTGCCTTTCCATCGATCATATAAGCATAATATGGCTAATAATATGAGTTAGATTGATAATAATAAGAGTAATAAGTATAGTAGTTGTCGTTCTATCGATAATATAAGCATAATATGGCTAATAATATGAATTAGATTGATAATAATAAGAGTAATAAGTATAGTAATTGTCGTTCAATCGATCATATAAGCATAATGTGGCTAATAATATGAGTTAGATTAATAATAGTAAGAGTAATATGTGTAGTAATTGTCGTCCCATCGATCATATCCACATAATATGGCCAATAATATGAGTTAGATTGATAATAATAAGAGTAATAAGTATAGTAACTGTCGTCCTATCGATCATATCCACATAATATGGCCAATAATATGAGTTAGATTGATAATAATAAGAGCAACAAGTATAGTAATTGTCGTTCTATCGACCATATAAGCATAATATGGCTAATAATATGTGTTAGATTTATAATAATAAGAGTAATAAGTATAGTAATTGTCGTTCTTTCGATAATATAAGCATAATATGGCTAATAATATGTGTTGGATTGATAATAATTGGAGTAACAACTATAGTAATTGTCCTTCTATCGATAATATAAGCATAATATGTTTAATAATATGAGTTAGATTGATAATAATAAGAGTAATAAGTATAGTAATTGTCGTTCTATCGATCATATAAGCATAATATGGCTAATAATATGTGTTCGATTGATAATAGTAAGAGTAATAAGTATGGTAATTGTCGTTCAATCGATCATATCCACATAATATGGCCAATAATATGAGTGAGATTGATAATAATAAGAGTAATAAGTATAGTAATTGTCGTCCTATCGATCATATCCACATAATATGGCCAATAATATGAGTTAGATTGATAATAATAAGAGTAACAAGTATAGTAATTGTCTTTCTATCGATCATATAAGCATAATATGGCTAATAATATGAGTTAGATTGATAATAATAAGAGTAACAACTATAGTAATTGTCCTTCTATCAATAATATAAGCATAATATGGCTAATAATATGAGTTAGATTGATAATAATAAGCGTAACAAGTATAGTAATTGTCCTTCTTTCGATAATATACGCATAATATGGCCAATAATATGAGTTAGATTGATAATAATAAGAGTAATAAGTATAGTAATTGTCGTTCTATCGATCATATAAGCATAATATGGCTAATAATATGAGTTAGATTGATAATAATAAGAGTAACAAGTATAGTAATTGTCGTTCTATCGATAATATAAGAATAATATGGCTAATAATATGAGTTAGATTGATAATAGTAAGAGTAATAAGTATAGTAATTGTCGTTCAATCGATCATATAAGCATAATGTGGCTAATAATATGAGTTAGATTGATAACAGTAAGAGTAACAAGTATAGTAATTGTCGTTCTATCGATAATATAAGAATAATATGGCCAATAATATGAGTGAGATTGATAATAATAAGAGTAATAAGTATAGTAATTGTCGTCCTATCGATCATATCCACATAATATGGCCAATAATATGAGTTAGATTGATAATAATAAGAGTAACAAGTATAGTAATTGTCTTTCTATCGATCATATAAGCATAATATGGCTAATAATATGAGTTAGATTGATAATAATAAGAGTAACAACTATAGTAATTGTCCTTCTTACAATAATATAAGCATAATGTGGCTAATAATATGAGTTAGATTGATAATAATAAGCGTAACAAGTATAGTAATTGTCGTTCAATCGATCATATCTGCATAATATGGTTAATAATATGAGTTAGCTTGATAATAATAAGAGTAATGAGTATAGTAATTGTCGTCCTATCGATCATATCCACATAATAAGGCCAATAATATGAGCTAGATTGATAATAATAAGAGTAACAAGTATAGTAATTGTCGTTCTTTCGATAATATAAGCATAATATGGCTAATAATATGAGTTAGATTGATAATAATAAGAGTAATAAGTATAGTAATTGTCGTTCAATCGATCATATCTGCATAATATGGTTAATAATATGAGTTAGCTTGATAATAATAAGAGTAACAAGTATAGTAATTGTCGTTCTATCGACCATATAAGCATAATATGGCTAATAATATGTGTTAGATTTATAATAATAAGAGTAACAAGTATAGTAATTGTCGTTCTATCGACCATATAAGCATAATATGGCTAATAATATGTGCTAGATTGATAATAGTAAGAGTAATAAGTATTGTAATTGTCGTTCAATCGATCATATAAGCATAATGTGGCTAATAATATGAGTTAGATTAATAATAGTAAGAGTAATACGTGTAGTAATTGTCGTCCTATCGATCATATCCACATAATATGGCCAATAATATGAGTTAGATTGATAATAATAAGAGTAATAAGTATAGTAATTGTCGTTCAATCGATCATATAAGCATAATGTGGCTAATAATATGAGTTAGATTGATAACAGTAAGAGTAACAAGTATAGTAATTGTCGTTCTATCGATAATATAAGAATAATATGGCCAATAATATGAGTGAGATTGATAATAATAAGAGTAATAAGTATAGTAATTGTCGTCCTATCGATCATATCCACATAATATGGCCAATAATATGAGTTAGATTGATAATAATAAGAGTAACAAGTATAGTAATTGTCTTTCTATCGATCATATAAGCATAATATGGCTAATAATATGAGTTAGATTGATAATAATAAGAGTAACAACTATAGTAATTGTCCTTCTATCAATAATATAAGCATAATATGGCTAATAATATGAGTTAGATTGATAATAATAAGCGTAACAAGTATAGTAATTGTCCTTCTTTCGATAATATAAGCATAATATGGCCAATAATATGAGTTAGATTGATAATAATAAGAGTAATAAGTATAGTAATTGTCGTTCTATCGATAATATAAGAATAATATGGCCAATAATATGAGTTAGATTGATAATAATAAGAGTAATAAGTATAGTAATTGTCGTCCTATCGATCATATCCACATAATATGGCCAATAATATGAGTTAGATTGATAATGATAAGAGTAACAAGTATAGTAATTGTCGTTCTATCGACCATATAAGCATAATATGGTTAATAATATGTGTTAGATTTGTAATAATAAGAGTAACAAGTATAGTAATTGTCGTTCTATCGACCATATAAGCATAATATGGCTAATAATATGTGTTAGATTGATAATAGTAAGAGAAATAAGTATAGTAATTGTCGTGCAATCGATCATATAAGCATAATGTGGCTAATAATATGAGTTAGATTAATAATAGTAAGAGCAATACGTGTAGTAATTGTCGTCCTATCGATCATATCCACATAATATGGCCAATAATATGAGTTAGATTGATAATAATAAGAGTAATAAGTATAGTAATTGTCGTCCTATCCATCATATCCACATAATATGGCCAATAATATGAGTTAGATTGATAATAATAAGAGCAATAAGTATAGTAATTGTCGTTCTATCGATCATATAAGCATAATATGGCTAATAATATGAGTTAGATTGATAATAATAAGAGTAATAAGTATAGTAATTGTCGTTCAATCGATCATATAAGCATAATGTGGCTAATAATATGAGTTAGATTAATAATAGTAAGAGTAATACGTGTAGTAATTGTCGTCCTATCGATCATATCCACATAATATGGCCAATAATATGAGTTAGATTGATAATAATAAGAGTAATAAGTATAGTAACTGTCGTCCTATCGATCATATCCACATAATATGGCCAATAATATGAGTCAGATTGATAATAATAAGAGTAATAAGTATTGTAATTGTCGTTCTATCGATCATATCTGCATAATATGGAAATAATATGAGTTAGATTGATAATAATAAGAGTAATAAGTATAGTAATTGTCGTCCTATCGATCATATCCACATAATATGGCCAATAATATGAGTTAGATTGATAATAATAAGAGCAATAAGTATAGTAATAGTCGTTCTATCGATCATATAAGCATAATATGGCTAATAATATGAGTTAGATTGATAATAATAAGAGTAATAAGTATAGTAATTGTCGTTCTATCGATCATATGAGCATAATATGGCTAATAATATGAGTTAGATTGATAATAATAAGAGTAACAAGTATAGTAATTGCCTTTCCATCGATCATATAAGCATAATATGGCTAATAATATGAGTTAGATTGATAATAATAAGAGTGATAAGTATAGTAGTTGTCGTTCTATCGATAATATAAGCATAATATGGCTAATAATATGAATTAGATTGATAATAATAAGAGTAATAAGTATAGTAATTGTCGTTCAATCGATCATATAAGCATAATGTGGCTAATAACATGAGTTAGATTAATAATAGTAAGAGTAATACGTGTAGTAATTGTCGTCCTATCGATCATATCCACATAATATGGCCAATAATATGAGTTAGATTGATAATAATAAGAGTAATAAGTATAGTAACTGTCGTCCTATCGATCATATCCACATAATATGGCCAATAATATGAGTTAGATTGATAATAATAAGAGTAACAAGTATAGTAATTGTCGTTCTATCGACCATATAAGCATAATATGGCTAATAATATGTGTTAGATTTATAATAATAAGAGTAGTAAGTATAGTGATTGTCGTCCTATCGATCATATAAGCATAATATGGCTAATAATATGAGTTAGATTGATAATAATAAGAGTAACAAGTATAGTAATTGTCGTTCTATCGATAATATAAGCATAATATGGCTAATAATATGAGTTAGATTGATAATAATAAGAGTAATAAGTATAGTAGTTGTCGTTCTATCGATCATATCTGCATAATATGGTTAATAATATGAGTTAGCTTGATAATAATAAGAGTAATGAGTATAGTAATTGTCGTCCTATCGATCATATCCACATAATAAGGCCAATAATATGAGCTAGATTGATAATAATAAGAGTAACAAGTATAGTAATTGTCGTTCTTTCGATAATATAAGCATAATATGGCTAATAATATGTGTTGGATTGATAATAATTGGAGTAACAACTATAGTAATTGTCCTTCTATCGATAATATAAGCATAATATGGCTAATAATATGAGTTAGATTGATAATAATAAGCGTAACAGGTATAGTAATTGTCGTTCAATCGATCATATAAGAATAGTATGGCTAATAATATGAGTTCGATTGATAATCGCAAGAGTAGTAGGCATAGTGATTGTCGTTCTACCGATCATATCTGCATAATATGGTTAATAATATGAGTTAGATTGATAATAATAAGAGTAATAAGTATAGTAATTGTCGTTCTATCGATCATATAAGCATAATATGGCTAATAATATGTGTTAGATTGATAATAGTAGGAGTAATAAGAATAGTAATTGTCGTTCAATCGATCATATTAGCATAATGTGGCTAATAATATGAGTTAGATTAATAATAGTAAGAGTAATACGTATAGTAATTGTCGTCCTATCGATCATATCCACATAATATGGCCAATAATATGAGTTAGATTGATGATAATAAGAGTAATAAGTATAGTAATTGTCGTTCTATCGATCATATAAGCATAATATGGCTAATAATATATGTTAGATTGATAATAGTAAGAGTAATAAGTATAGTAATTATCGTCCTATCGATCATATCCACATAATATGGCCAATAATATGAGTCAGATTGATAATAATAAGAGTAATAAGTATTGTAATTGTCGTTCTATCGATCATATCAGCATAATATGGAAATAATATGAGTTAGATTGATAATAATAAGAGTAATAAGTATAGTAATTGTCGTCCTATCGATCATATCCACATAATATGGCCAATAATATGAGTTAGATTGATAATAATAAGAGCAATAAGTATAGTAATTGTCGTTCTATCGATCATATAAGCATAATATGGCTAATAATATGAGTTAGATTGATAATAATAAGAGTAATAAGTATAGTAATTGTCGTTCTATCGATCATATGAGCATAATATGGCTAATAATATGAATTAGATTGATAATAATAAGAGTAATAAGTATAGTAATTGTCGTTCAATCGATCATATAAGCATAATGTGGCTAATAATATGAGTTAGATTAATAATAGTAAGAGTAATACGTGTAGTAATTGTCGTCCTATCGATCATATCCACATAATATGGCCAATAATATGAGTTAGATTGATAATAATGAGAGTAATAAGTATAGTAACTGTCGTCCTATCGATCATATCCACATAATATGGCCAATAATATGAGTTAGATTGATAATAATAAGAGTAACAAGTATAGTAATTGTCGTTCTATCGACCATATAAGCATAATATGGCTAATAATATGTGTTAGATTTATAATAATAAGAGTAGTAAGTATAGTGATTGTCGTCCTATCGATCATATAAGCATAATATGGCTAATAATATGAGTTAGATTGATAATAATAAGAGTAACAAGTATAGTAATTGTCGTTCTATCGATAATATAAGCATAATATGGCTAATAATATGAGTTAGATTGATAATAGTAAGAGTAATAAGTATAGTAATTGTCGTTCTATCGATCATATCTGCATAATATGGTTAATAATATGAGTTAGCTTGATAATAATAAGAGTAATAAGTATAGTAATTGTCGTCCTATCGATCATATCCACATAATATGGCCAATAATATGAGTTAGATTGATAATAATAAGAGCAATAAGTATAGTAATTGTCGTTCTATCGATCATATAAGCATAATATGGCTAATAATATGAGTTAGATTGATAATAATAAGAGTAATAAGTATAGTAATTGTCGTTCTATCGATCATATGAGCATAATATGGCTAATAATATGAATTAGATTGATAATAATAAGAGTAATAAGTATAGTAATTGTCGTTCAATCGATCATATAAGCATAATGTGGCTAATAATATGAGTTAGATTAATAATAGTAAGAGTAATACGTGTAGTAATTGTCGTCCTATCGATCATATCCACATAATATGGCCAATAATATGAGTTAGATTGATAATAATGAGAGTAATAAGTATAGTAACTGTCGTCCTATCGATCATATCCACATAATATGGCCAATAATATGAGTTAGATTGATAATAATAAGAGTAATAAGTATAGTAATTGTCGTTCTATCGATCATATGAGCATAATATGGCTAATAATATGAATTAGATTGATAATAATAAGAGTAATAAGTATAGTAATTGTCGTTCAATCGATCATATAAGCATAATGTGGCTAATAATATGAGTTAGATTAATAATAGTAAGATTAATACGTGTAGTAATTGTCGTCCTATCGATCATATCCACATAATATGGCCAATAATATGAGTTAGATTGATAATAATGAGAGTAATAAGTATAGTAACTGTCGTCCTATCGATCATATCCACATAATATGGCCAATAATATGAGTTAGATTGATAATAATAAGAGTAACAAGTATAGTAATTGTCGTTCTATCGACCATATAAGCATAATATGGCTAATAATATGTGTTAGATTTATAATAATAAGAGTAGTAAGTATAGTGATTGTCGTCCTATCGATCATATAAGCATAATATGGCTAATAATATGAGTTAGATTGATAATAATAAGAGTAACAAGTATAGTAATTGTCGTTCTATCGATAATATAAGCATAATATGGCTAATAATATGTGTTGGATTGATAATAATTGGAGTAACAACTATAGTAATTGTCCTTCTATCGATAATATAAGCATAATATGGCTAATAATATGAGTTAGATTGATAATAATAAGCGTAACAGGTATAGTAATTGTCGTTCAATCGATCATATAAGAATAGTATGGCTAATAATATGAGTTCGATTGATAATCGCAAGAGTAGTAGGCATAGTGATTGTCGTTCTACCGATCATATCTGCATAATATGGTTAATAATATGAGTTAGATTGATAATAATAAGAGTAATAAGTATAGTAATTGTCGTTCTATCGATCATATAAGCATAATATGGCTAATAATATGTGTTAGATTGATAATAGTAGGAGTAATAAGAATAGTAATTGTCGTTCAATCGATCATATTAGCATAATGTGGCTAATAATATGAGTTAGATTAATAATAGTAAGAGTAATACGTATAGTAATTGTCGTCCTATCGATCATATCCACATAATATGGCCAATAATATGAGTTAGATTGATGATAATAAGAGTAATAAGTATAGTAATTGTCGTTCTATCGATCATATAAGCATAATATGGCTAATAATATATGTTAGATTGATAATAGTAAGAGTAATAAGTATAGTAATTATCGTCCTATCGATCATATCCACATAATATGGCCAATAATATGAGTCAGATTGATAATAATAAGAGTAATAAGTATTGTAATTGTCGTTCTATCGATCATATCAGCATAATATGGAAATAATATGAGTTAGATTGATAATAATAAGAGTAATAAGTATAGTAATTGTCGTCCTATCGATCATATCCACATAATATGGCCAATAATATGAGTTAGATTGATAATAATAAGAGCAATAAGTATAGTAATTGTCGTTCTATCGATCATATAAGCATAATATGGCTAATAATATGAGTTAGATTGATAATAATAAGAGTAATAAGTATAGTAATTGTCGTTCTATCGATCATATGAGCATAATATGGCTAATAATATGAATTAGATTGATAATAATAAGAGTAATAAGTATAGTAATTGTCGTTCAATCGATCATATAAGCATAATGTGGCTAATAATATGAGTTAGATTAATAATAGTAAGAGTAATACGTGTAGTAATTGTCGTCCTATCGATCATATCCACATAATATGGCCAATAATATGAGTTAGATTGATAATAATGAGAGTAATAAGTATAGTAACTGTCGTCCTATCGATCATATCCACATAATATGGCCAATAATATGAGTTAGATTGATAATAATAAGAGTAACAAGTATAGTAATTGTCGTTCTATCGACCATATAAGCATAATATGGCTAATAATATGTGTTAGATTTATAATAATAAGAGTAGTAAGTATAGTGATTGTCGTCCTATCGATCATATAAGCATAATATGGCTAATAATATGAGTTAGATTGATAATAATAAGAGTAACAAGTATAGTAATTGTCGTTCTATCGATAATATAAGCATAATATGGCTAATAATATGAGTTAGATTGATAATAGTAAGAGTAATAAGTATAGTAATTGTCGTTCTATCGATCATATCTGCATAATATGGTTAATAATATGAGTTAGCTTGATAATAATAAGAGTAATAAGTATAGTAATTGTCGTCCTATCGATCATATCCACATAATATGGCCAATAATATGAGTCAGATTGATAATAATAAGAGTAATAAGTATTGTAATTGTCGTTCTATCGATCATATCAGCATAATATGGAAATAATATGAGTTAGATTGATAATAATAAGAGTAATAAGTATAGTAATTGTCGTCCTATCGATCATATCCACATAATATGGCCAATAATATGAGTTAGATTGATAATAATAAGAGCAATAAGTATAGTAATTGTCGTTCTATCGATCATATAAGCATAATATGGCTAATAATATGAGTTAGATTGATAATAATAAGAGTAATAAGTATAGTAATTGTCGTTCTATCGATCATATGAGCATAATATGGCTAATAATATGAATTAGATTGATAATAATAAGAGTAATAAGTATAGTAATTGTCGTTCAATCGATCATATAAGCATAATGTGGCTAATAATATGAGTTAGATTAATAATAGTAAGAGTAATACGTGTAGTAATTGTCGTCCTATCGATCATATCCACATAATATGGCCAATAATATGAGTTAGATTGATAATAATGAGAGTAATAAGTATAGTAACTGTCGTCCTATCGATCATATCCACATAATATGGCCAATAATATGAGTTAGATTGATAATAATAAGAGTAACAAGTATAGTAATTGTCGTTCTATCGACCATATAAGCATAATATGGCTAATAATATGTGTTAGATTTATAATAATAAGAGTAGTAAGTATAGTGATTGTCGTCCTATCGATCATATAAGCATAATATGGCTAATAATATGAGTTAGATTGATAATAATAAGAGTAACAAGTATAGTAATTGTCGTTCTATCGATAATATAAGCATAATATGGCTAATAATATGAGTTAGATTGATAATAGTAAGAGTAATAAGTATAGTAATTGTCGTTCTATCGATCATATCTGCATAATATGGTTAATAATATGAGTTAGCTTGATAATAATAAGAGTAATAAGTATAGTAATTGTCGTCCTATCGATCATATCCACATAATATGGCCAATAATATGAGTTAGATTGATAATAATAAGAGCAATAAGTATAGTAATTGTCGTTCTATCGATCATATAAGCATAATATGGCTAATAATATGAGTTAGATTGATAATAATAAGAGTAATAAGTATAGTAATTGTCGTTCTATCGATCATATGAGCATAATATGGCTAATAATATGAATTAGATTGATAATAATAAGAGTAATAAGTATAGTAATTGTCGTTCAATCGATCATATAAGCATAATGTGGCTAATAATATGAGTTAGATTAATAATAGTAAGAGTAATACGTGTAGTAATTGTCGTCCTATCGATCATATCCACATAATATGGCCAATAATATGAGTTAGATTGATAATAATGAGAGTAATAAGTATAGTAACTGTCGTCCTATCGATCATATCCACATAATATGGCCAATAATATGAGTTAGATTGATAATAATAAGAGTAATAAGTATAGTAATTGTCGTTCTATCGATCATATGAGCATAATATGGCTAATAATATGAATTAGATTGATAATAATAAGAGTAATAAGTATAGTAATTGTCGTTCAATCGATCATATAAGCATAATGTGGCTAATAATATGAGTTAGATTAATAATAGTAAGATTAATACGTGTAGTAATTGTCGTCCTATCGATCATATCCACATAATATGGCCAATAATATGAGTTAGATTGATAATAATGAGAGTAATAAGTATAGTAACTGTCGTCCTATCGATCATATCCACATAATATGGCCAATAATATGAGTTAGATTGATAATAATAAGAGTAACAAGTATAGTAATTGTCGTTCTATCGACCATATAAGCATAATATGGCTAATAATATGTGTTAGATTTATAATAATAAGAGTAGTAAGTATAGTGATTGTCGTCCTATCGATCATATAAGCATAATATGGCTAATAATATGAGTTAGATTGATAATAATAAGAGTAACAAGTATAGTAATTGTCGTTCTATCGATAATATAAGCATAATATGGCTAATAATATGAGTTAGATTGATAATAGTAAGAGTAATAAGTATAGTAATTGTCGTTCTATCGATCATATCTGCATAATATGGTTAATAATATGAGTTAGCTTGATAATAATAAGAGTAATGAGTATAGTAATTGTCGTCCTATCGATCATATCCACATAATAAGGCCAATAATATGAGCTAGATTGATAATAATAAGAGTAACAAGTATAGTAATTGTCGTTCTTTCGATAATATAAGCATAATATGGCTAATAATATGTGTTGGATTGATAATAATTGGAGTAACAACTATAGTAATTGTCCTTCTATCGATAATATAAGCATAATATGGCTAATAATATGAGTTAGATTGATAATAATAAGCGTAACAGGTATAGTAATTGTCGTTCAATCGATCATATAAGAATAGTATGGCTAATAATATGAGTTCGATTGATAATCGCAAGAGTAGTAGGCATAGTGATTGTCGTTCTACCGATCATATCTGCATAATATGGTTAATAATATGAGTTAGATTGATAATAATAAGAGTAATAAGTATAGTAATTGTCGTTCTATCGATCATATAAGCATAATATGGCTAATAATATGTGTTAGATTGATAATAGTCGGAGTAATAAGAATAGTAATTGTCGTTCAATCGATCATATTAGCATAATGTGGCTAATAATATGAGTTAGATTAATAATAGTAAGAGTAATACGTATAGTAATTGTCGTCCTATCGATCATATCCACATAATATGGCCAATAATATGAGTTAGATTGATGATAATAAGAGTAATAAGTATAGTAATTGTCGTTCTATCGATCATATAAGCATAATATGGCTAATAATATATGTTAGATTGATAATAGTAAGAGTAATAAGTATAGTAATTATCGTCCTATCGATCATATCCACATAATATGGCCAATAATATGAGTCAGATTGATAATAATAAGAGTAATAAGTATTGTAATTGTCGTTCTATCGATCATATCAGCATAATATGGAAATAATATGAGTTAGATTGATAATAATAAGAGTAATAAGTATAGTAATTGTCGTCCTATCGATCATATCCACATAATATGGCCAATAATATGAGTTAGATTGATAATAATAAGAGCAATAAGTATAGTAATTGTCGTTCTATCGATCATATAAGCATAATATGGCTAATAATATGAGTTAGATTGATAATAATAAGAGTAATAAGTATAGTAATTGTCGTTCTATCGATCATATGAGCATAATATGGCTAATAATATGAATTAGATTGATAATAATAAGAGTAATAAGTATAGTAATTGTCGTTCAATCGATCATATAAGCATAATGTGGCCAATAATATGAGTTAGATTGATAATAATAAGAGTAGTAAGTATAGTGATTGTCGTCCTATCGATCATATAAGCATAATATGGCTAATAATATGAGTTAGATTGATAATAGTAAGAGTAATAAGTATAGTAATTGTCGTTCTATCGATCATATCTGCATAATATGGTTAATAATATGAGTTAGCTTGATAATAATAAGAGTAATGAGTATAGTAATTGTCGTCCTATCGATCATATCCACATAATAAGGCCAATAATATGAGCTAGATTGATAATAATAAGAGTAATAAGTATAGTAATTGTCGTTCTATCGATCATATAAGCATAATGTGGCTAATAATATGAGTTAGATTAATAATAGTTAGGGTAATACGTGTAGTAATTGTCGTCCTATCGATCATATCCACATAATATGGCCAATAATATGAGTTAGATTGATAATAATAAGAGTAATAAGTATAGTAATTGTCGTCCTATCGATCATATCCACATAATATGGCCAATAATATGAGTTAGATTGATAATAATAAGAGTAACAAGTATAGTAATTGTCGTTCTATCGATAATATAAGCATAATATGGCTAATAATATGAGTTAGATTGATAATAATCAGAGTAATAAGTATAGTAATTGTCGTTCAATCGATCATATCTGCATAATATGGTTAATAATATGAGTTAGCTTGATAATAATAAGAGTAATGAGTATAGTAATTGTCGTCCTATCGATCATATCCACATAATAAGGCCAATAATATGAGCTAGATTGATAATAATAAGAGTAATAAGTATAGTAATTGTCGTTCTATCGATCATATAAGCATAATATGGAAATAATATGAGTTAGCTTGATAATAATAAGAGTAATAAGTATAGTAATTGTCGTCCTATCGATCATATCCACATAATATGGCCAATAATATGAGTTAGATTGATAATAATAAGATTAATAAGTATAGTAATTGTCGTCCTATCGATCATATCCACATAATATGGCCAATAATATGAGTTAGATTGATAATAATAAGAGTAACAAGTATAGTAATTGTCGTTCTATCGACCATATAAGCATAATATGGCTAATAATATGTGTTAGATTTATAATAATAAGAGTAACAAGTATAGTAATTGTCGTTCTATCGACCATATAAGCATAATATGGCTAATAATATGTGTTAGATTGATAATAGTAAGAGTAATAAGTATAGTAATTGTCGTTCAATCGATCATATAAGCATAATGTGGCTAATAATATGAGTTAGATTAATAATAGTAAGAGTAATACGTGTAGTAATTGTCGTCCTATCGATCATATCCACATAATATGGCCAATAATATGAGTTAGATTGATAATAATAAGAGTAATAAGTATAGTAATTGTCGTCCTATCCATCATATCCACATAATATGGCCAATAATATGAGTTAGATTGATAATAATAAGAGTAATAAGTATAGTAATTGTCGTCCTATCGATCATATCCACATAATATGGCCAATAATATGAGTTGGATTGATAATAATAAGAGTAACAAGTATAGTAATTGTCTTTCTATCGATCATATAAGCATAATATGGCTAATAATATGAGTTAGATTGATAATAATAAGAGTAACAACTATAGTAATTGTCCTTCTATCGATAATATAAGCATAATAGGGCTAATAATATGAGTTAGATTGATAATAATAAGCGTAACAAGTATAGTAATTGTCGTTCAATCGATCCTATAAGCATAGTATGGCTAATAATATGAGTTCGATTGATAATCGCAAGAGTTGTAGGCATAGTGATTGTCGTTCTACCGATCATATCTGCATAATATGGCCAATAATATGAGTTAGATTGATAATAATAAGAGTAATGAGTATAGTAATTGTCGTTCTATCGACCATATAAGCATAATATGGCTAATAATATGAGTTAGATTGATAATAATAAGAGTAACAAGTATAGTAATTGCCTTTCCATCGATCATATAAGCATAATATGGCTAATAATATGTGTTAGATTTATAATAATAAGAGTAACAAGTATAGTAATTGTCGTTCTATCGACCATATAAGCATAATATGGCTAATAATATGTGTTAGATTGATAATAGTAAGAGTAATAAGTATAGTAATTGTCGTTCAATCGATCATATAAGCATAATGTGGCTAATAATATGAGTTAGATTAATAATAGTAAGAGTAATACGTATAGTAATTGTCGTCCTATCCATCATATCCACATAATATGGCCAATAATATGAGTTAGATTGATAATAATAAGAGTAGTAAGTATAGTGATTGTCGTCCTATCGATCATATAAGCATAATATGGCTAATAATATGAGTTAGATTGATAATAATAAGAGTAACAAGTATAGTAATTGTCGTTCTATCGATAATATAAGCATAATATGGCTAATAATATGAGTTAGATTGATAATAGTAAGAGTAATAAGTATAGTAATTGTCGTTCTATCGATCATATCTGCATAATATGGTTAATAATATGAGTTAGCTTGATAATAATAAGAGTAATGAGTATAGTAATTGTCGTCCTATCGATCATATCCACATAATAAGGCCAATAATATGAGCTAGATTGATAATAATAAGAGTAATAAGTATAGTAATTGTCGTTCTATCGATCATATAAGCATAATATGGAAATAATATGAGTTAGCTTGATAATAATAAGAGTAATAAGTATAGTAATTGTCGTCCTATCGATCATATCCACATAATATGGCCAATAATATGAGTTAGATTGATAATAATAAGATTAATAAGTATAGTAATTGTCGTCCTATCGATCATATCCACATAATATGGCCAATAATATGAGTTAGATTGATAATAATAAGAGTAACAAGTATAGTAATTGTCGTTCTATCGACCATATAAGCATAATATGGCTAATAATATGTGTTAGATTTATAATAATAAGAGTAACAAGTATAGTAATTGTCGTTCTATCGACCATATAAGCATAATATGGCTAATAATATGTGTTAGATTGATAATAGTAAGAGTAATAAGTATAGTAATTGTCGTTCAATCGATCATATAAGCATAATGTGGCTAATAATATGAGTTAGATTAATAATAGTAAGAGTAATACGTGTAGTAATTGTCGTCCTATCGATCATATCCACATAATATGGCCAATAATATGAGTTAGATTGATAATAATAAGAGTAATAAGTATAGTAATTGTCGTCCTATCCATCATATCCACATAATATGGCCAATAATATGAGTTAGATTGATAATAATAAGAGTAATAAGTATAGTAATTGTCGTCCTATCGATCATATCCACATAATATGGCCAATAATATGAGTAGGATTGATAATAATAAGAGTAACAAGTATAGTAATTGTCTTTCTATCGATCATATAAGCATAATATGGCTAATAATATGAGTTAGATTGATAATAATAAGAGTAACAACTATAGTAATTGTCCTTCTATCGATAATATAAGCATAATAGGGCTAATAATATGAGTTAGATTGATAATAATAAGCGTAACAAGTATAGTAATTGTCGTTCAATCGATCCTATAAGCATAGTATGGCTAATAATATGAGTTCGATTGATAATCGCAAGAGTTGTAGGCATAGTGATTGTCGTTCTACCGATCATATCTGCATAATATGGCCAATAATATGAGTTAGATTGATAATAATAAGAGTAATGAGTATAGTAATTGTCGTTCTATCGACCATATAAGCATAATATGGCTAATAATATGAGTTAGATTGATAATAATAAGAGTAACAAGTATAGTAATTGCCTTTCCATCGATCATATAAGCATAATATGGCTAATAATATGTGTTAGATTTATAATAATAAGAGTAACAAGTATAGTAATTGTCGTTCTATCGACCATATAAGCATAATATGGCTAATAATATGTGTTAGATTGATAATAGTAAGAGTAATAAGTATAGTAATTGTCGTCCTATCGATCATATAAGCATAATGTGGCTAATAATATGAGTTAGATTAATAATAGTAAGAGTAATACGTATAGTAATTGTCGTCCTATCCATCATATCCACATAATATGGCCAATAATATGAGTTAGATTGATAATAATAAGAGTAGTAAGTATAGTGATTGTCGTCCTATCGATCATATAAGCATAATATGGCTAATAATATGAGTTAGATTGATAATAATAAGAGTAACAAGTATAGTAATTGTCGTTCTATCGATAATATAAGCATAATATGGCTAATAATATGAGTTAGATTGATAATAGTAAGAGTAATAAGTATAGTAATTGTCGTTCTATCGATCATATCTGCATAATATGGTTAATAATATGAGTTAGCTTGATAATAATAAGAGTAATGAGTATAGTAATTGTCGTCCTATCGATCATATCCACATAATAAGGCCAATAATATGAGCTAGATTGATAATAATAAGAGTAATAAGTATAGTATTTGTCGTTCTATCGATCATATAAGCATAATGTGGCTAATAATATGAGTTAGATTAATAATAGTAAGAGTAATACGTGTAGTAATTGTCGTCCTATCGATCATATCCACATAATATGGCCAATAATATGAGTTAGATTGATAATAATAAGAGTAATAAGTATAGTAATTGTCGTTCTATCGATAATATAAGCATAATGTGGCTAATAATATGAGTTAGATTGATAATAATAAGAGTAATAAGTATAGTAATTGTCGTTCAATCGATCATATAAGCATAATGTGGCTAATAATATGAGTTAGATTGATAATAATAAGAGTAACAAGTATAGTAATTGCCTTTCTATCGACCATATAAGCATAATATGGCTAATAATATGAGTTAGATTGATAATAATAAGAGTAACAAGTATAGTAATTGTCTTTCTATCGATCATATAAGCATAATATGGCTAATAATATGGGTTAGATTGATAATAATAAGCGTAGCAAGTATAGTAATTGTCGTTCAATCGATCATATCTGCATAATATGTTTAATAATATGAGTTAGATTGATAATAATAAGAGTAATGAGTATAGTAATTGTCGTCCTATCGATCATATCCACATAATATGGCCAATAATATGAGTTAGATTGATAATAATAAGAGTAATAAGTATAGTAATTGTCGTCCTATCGATCATATCCACATAATATGGCCAATAATATGAGTTAGATTGATAATAATAAGAGTAACAGGTATAGTAATTGTCGTTCTATCGACCATATAAGCATAATATGGCTAATAATATGAGTTAGATTGATAATAATAAGAGTAACAAGTTTAGTAATTGCCTTTCCATCGATCATATAAGCATAATATGGCTAATAATATGAGTTAGATTGATAATAATAAGAGTAATAAGTATAGTAATTGTCGTTCTATCGATAATATAAGCATAATGTGGCTAATAATATGAGTTAGATTGATAATAATAAGAGTAACAAGTATAGTAATTGTCGTTCAATCGATCGTATAACCATAGTATGGCTAATAATATGAGTTCGATTGATAATCGCAAGAGTAGTAGGCATAGTGATTGTCGTTCTACCGATCATATCTGCATAATATGGTTAATAATATGAGTTAGATTGATAATAATAAGAGTAATAAGTATAGTAATTGTTGTTCTATCGATCATATAAGCATAATATGGCTAATAATATGTGTTAGATTGATAATAGTAGGAGTAATAAGAATAGTAATTGTCGTTCAATCGATCATATAAGCATAATGTGGCTAATAATATGAGTTAGATTAATAATAGTAAGAGTAATACGTATAGTAATTGTCGTCCTATCCATCATATCCACATAATATGGCCAATAATATGAGTTAGATTGATAATAATAAGAGTAGTAAGTATAGTGATTGTCGTCCTATCGATCATATAAGCATAATATGGCTAATAATATGAGTTAGATTGATAATAGTAAGAGTAATAAGTATAGTAATTGTCGTTCTATCGATCATATCTGCATAATATGGTTAATAATATGAGTTAGCTTGATAATAATAAGAGTAATGAGTATAGTAATTGTCGTCCTATCGATCATATCCACATAATAAGGCCAATAATATGAGCTAGATTGATAATAATAAGAGTAATAAGTATAGTAATTGTCGTTCTATCGATCATATAAGCATAATGTGGCTAATAATATGAGTTAGATTAATAATAGTTAGGGTAATACGTGTAGTAATTGTCGTCCTATCGATCATATCCACATAATATGGCCAATAATATGAGTTAGATTGATAATAATAAGAGTAATAAGTATAGTAATTGTCGTCCTATCGATCATATCCACAGAATATGGCCAATAATATGAGTTAGATTGATAATAATAAGAGTAACAAGTATAGTAATTGTCGTTCTATCGATAATATAAGCATAATATGGCTAATAATATGAGTTAGATTGATAATAATCAGAGTAATAAGTATAGTAATTGTCGTTCAATCGATCATATCTGCATAATATGGTTAATAATATGAGTTAGCTTGATAATAATAAGAGTAATGAGTATAGTAATTGTCGTCCTATCGATCATATCCACATAATAAGGCCAATAATATGAGCTAGATTGATAATAATAAGAGTAATAAGTATAGTAATTGTCGTTCTATCGATCATATAAGCATAATATGGAAATAATATGAGTTAGCTTGATAATAATAAGAGTAATAAGTATAGTAATTGTCGTCCTATCGATCATATCCACATAATATGGCCAATAATATGAGTTAGATTGATAATAATAAGATTAATAAGTATAGTAATTGTCGTCCTATCGATCATATCCACATAATATGGCCAATAATATGAGTTAGATTGATAATAATAAGAGTAACAAGTATAGTAATTGTTGTTCTATCGACCATATAAGCATAATATGGCTAATAATATGTGTTAGATTTATAATAATAAGAGTAACAAGTATAGTAATTGTCGTTCTATCGACCATATAAGCATAATATGGCTAATAATATGTGTTAGATTGATAATAGTAAGAGTAATAAGTATAGTAATTGTCGTTCAATCGATCATATAAGCATAATGTGGCTAATAATATGAGTTAGATTAATAATAGTAAGAGTAATACGTGTAGTAATTGTCGTCCTATCGATCATATCCACATAATATGGCCAATAATATGAGTTAGATTGATAATAATAAGAGTAATAAGTATAGTAATTGTCGTCCTATCCATCATATCCACATAATATGGCCAATAATATGAGTTAGATTGATAATAATAAGAGTAATAAGTATAGTAATTGTCGTCCTATCGATCATATCCACATAATATGGCCAATAATATGAGTAGGATTGATAATAATAAGAGTAACAAGTATAGTAATTGTCTTTATATCGATCATATAAGCATAATATGGCTAATAATATGAGTTAGATTGATAATAATAAGAGTAACAACTATAGTAATTGTCCTTCTATCGATAATATAAGCATAATAGGGCTAATAATATGAGTTAGATTGATAATAATAAGCGTAACAAGTATAGTAATTGTCGTTCAATCGATCCTATAAGCATAGTATGGCTAATAATATGAGTTCGATTGATAATCGCAAGAGTTGTAGGCATAGTGATTGTCGTTCTACCGATCATATCTGCATAATATGGCCAATAATATGAGTTAGATTGATAATAATAAGAGTAATGAGTATAGTAATTGTCGTTCTATCGACCATATAAGCATAATATGGCTAATAATATGAGTTAGATTGATAATAATAAGAGTAACAAGTATAGTAATTGCCTTTCCATCGATCATATAAGCATAATATGGCTAATAATATGTGTTAGATTTATAATAATAAGAGTAACAAGTATAGTAATTGTCGTTCTATCGACCATATAAGCATAATATGGCTAATAATATGTGTTAGATTGATAATAGTAAGAGTAATAAGTATAGTAATTGTCGTTCAATCGATCATATAAGCATAATGTGGCTAATAATATGAGTTAGATTAATAATAGTAAGAGTAATACGTATAGTAATTGTCGTCCTATCCATCATATCCACATAATATGGCCAATAATATGAGTTAGATTGATAATAATAAGAGTAGTAAGTATAGTGATTGTCGTCCTATCGATCATATCCACATAATATGGCCAATAATATGAGTTAGATTGATAATAATAAGAGTAACAAGTATAGTAATTGTCGTTCTATCGATAATATAAGCATAATATGGCTAATAATATGAGTTAGATTGATAATAATCAGAGTAATAAGTATAGTAATTGTCGTTCAATCGATCATATCTGCATAATATGGTTAATAATATGAGTTAGCTTGATAATAATAAGAGTAATGAGTATAGTAATTGTCGTCCTATCGATCATATCCACATAATAAGGCCAATAATATGAGCTAGATTGATAATAATAAGAGTAATAAGTATAGTAATTGTCGTTCTATCGATCATATAAGCATAATATGGAAATAATATGAGTTAGCTTGATAATAATAAGAGTAATAAGTATAGTAATTGTCGTCCTATCGATCATATCCACATAATATGGCCAATAATATGAGTTAGATTGATAATAATAAGATTAGTAAGTATAGTAATTGTCGTCCTATCGATCATATCCACATAATATGGCCAATAATATGAGTTAGATTGATAATAATAAGAGTAACAAGTATAGTAATTGTCGTTCTATCGACCATATAAGCATAATATGGCTAATAATATGTGTTAGATTTATAATAATAAGAGTAACAAGTATAGTAATTGTCGTTCTATCGACCATATAAGCATAATATGGCTAATAATATGTGTTTGATTGATAATAGTAAGAGTAATAAGTATAGTAATTGTCGTTCAATCGATCATATAAGCATAATGTGGCTAATAATATGAGTTAGATTAATAATAGTAAGAGTAATACGTGTAGTAATTGTCGTCCTATCGATCATATCCACATAATATGGCCAATAATATGAGTTAGATTGATAATAATAAGAGTAATAAGTATAGTAATTGTCGTCCTATCCATCATATCCACATAATATGCCAATAATATGAGTTAGATTGATAATAATAAGAGTAATAAGTATAGTAATTGTCGTCCTATCGATCATATCCACATAATATGGCCAATAATATGAGTTGGATTGATAATAATAAGAGTAACAAGTATAGTAATTGTCTTTCTATCGATCATATAAGCATAATATGGCTAATAATATGAGTTAGATTGATAATAATAAGAGTAACAACTATAGTAATTGTCCTTCTATCGATAATATAAGCATAATAGGGCTAATAATATGAGTTAGATTGATAATAATAAGCGTAACAAGTATAGTAATTGTCGTTCAATCGATCCTATAAGCATAGTATGGCTAATAATATGAGTTCGATTGATAATCGCAAGAGTTGTAGGCATAGTGATTGTCGTTCTACCGATCATATCTGCATAATATGGCCAATAATATGAGTTAGATTGATAATAATAAGAGTAATGAGTAAAGTAATTGTCGTTCTATCGACCATATAAGCATAATATGGCTAATAATATGAGTTAGATTGATAATAATAAGAGTAACAAGTATAGTAATTGCCTTTCCATCGATCATATAAGCATAATATGGCTAATAATATGTGTTAGATTTATAATAATAAGAGTAACAAGTATAGTAATTGTCGTTCTATCGACCATATAAGCATAATATGGCTAATAATATGTGTTAGATTGATAATAGTAAGAGTAATAAGTATAGTAATTGTCGTTCTATCGATCATATAAGCATAATGTGGCTAATAATATGAGTTAGATTAATAATAGTAAGAGTAATACGTATAGTAATTGTCGTTCTATCGATCATATCTGCATAATATGGTTAATAATATGAGTTAGATTGATAATAATAAGAGTAATAAGTATAGTAATTGTCGTCCTATCGATCATATCCACATAATATGGCCAATAATATGAGTTGGATTGATAATAATAAGAGTAACAAGTATAGTAATTGTCTTTCTATCGATCATATAAGCATAATATGGCTAATAATATGAGTTAGATTGATAATAATAAGAGTAACAACTATAGTAATTGTCCTTCTATCGATAATACAAGCATAATAGGGCTAATAATATGAGTTAGATTGATAATAATAAGCGTAACAAGTATAGTAATTGTCGTTCAATCGATCCTATAAGCATAGTATGGCTAATAATATGAGTTCGATTGATAATCGCAAGAGTTGTAGGCATAGTGATTGTCGTTCTACCGATCATATCTGCATAATATGGCCAATAATATGAGTTGGATTGATAATAGTAAGAGTAATAAGTATAGTAATTGTCGTTCTATCGATCATATAAGCATAATGTGGCTAATAATATGAGTTAGATTAATAATAGTAAGAGTAATACGTATAGTAATTGTCGTTCTATCGATCATATCTGCATAATATGGTTAATAATATGAGTTAGATTGATAATAATAAGAGTAATAAGTATAGTAATTGTCGTCCTATCGATCATATCCACATAATATGGCCAATAATATGAGTTGGATTGATAATAATAAGAGTAACAAGTATAGTAATTGTCGTTCTATCGACCATATAAGCATAATATGGCTAATAATATGTGTTAGATTGATAATAGTAAGAGTAACAAGTATAGTAGTTGTCGTTCTATCGACCATATAAGCATAATATGGCTAATAATATGTGTTAGATTTGTAATAATAAGAGTAACAAGTATAGTAATTGTCGTTCTATCGATCATATCTGCATAATATGGTTAATAATATGAGTTAGATTGATAATAATAAGAGTAATAAGTATAGTAATTGTCGTTCTATCGATCATATAAGCATAATATGGCTAATAATATGTGTTAGATTGATAATAGTAGGAGTAATAAGAATAGTAATTGTCGTTCAATCGATCATATTAGCATAATGTGGCTAATAATATGAGTTAGATTAATAATAGTAAGAGTAATACGTATAGTAATTGTCGTCCTATCGATCATATCCACATAATATGGCCAATAATATGAGTTAGATTGATAATAATAAGCGTAACAAGTATAGTAATTGTCGTTCAATCGATCCTATAAGCATAGTATGGCTAATAATATGAGTTCGATTGATAATAATAAGAGTAACAAGTATAGTAGTTGTCGTTCTATCGACCATATAAGCATAATATGGCTAATAATATGTGTTAGATTTGTAATAATAAGAGTAACAAGTATAGTAATTGTCGTTCTATCGACCATATAAGCATAATATGGCTAATAATATGTGTTAGATTGATAATAGTAAGAGTAATAAGTATAGCAATTGTCGTTCAATCGATCATATAAGCATAATGTGGCTAATAATATGAGTTAGATTAATAATAGTAAGAGTAATACGTATAGTAATTGTCGTCCTATCCATCATATCCACATAATATGGCCAATAATATGAGTTAGATTGATAATAATAAGAGTAGTAAGTATAGTGATTGTCGTCCTATCGATCATATAAGCATAATATGGCTAATAATATGAGTTAGATTGATAATAGTAAGAGTAATAAGTATAGTAATTGTCGTTCTATCGATCATATCTGCATAATATGGTTAATAATATGAGTTAGCTTGATAATAATAAGAGTAATGAGTATAGCAATTGTCGTCCTATCGATCATATCCACATAATAAGGCCAATAATATGAGCTAGATTGATAATAATAAGAGTAATAAGTATAGTAATTGTCGTTCTATCGATCATATAAGCATAATGTGGCTAATAATATGAGTTAGATTAATAATAGTAAGGGTAATACGTGTAGTAATTATCGTCCCATCGATCATATCCACATAATATGGCCAATAATATGAGTCAGATTGATAATAATAAGAGTAATAAGTATTGTAATTGTCGTTCTATCGATCATATCTGCATAATATGGCCAATAATATGAGTGAGATTGATAATAATAAGAGTAATAAGTATAGTAATTGTCGTCCTATCGATCATATCCACATAATATGGCCAATAATATGAGTTAGATTGATAATAATAAGAGTAACAAGTATAGTAATTGTCGTTCTATCGATAATATAAGCATAATATGGCTAATAATATGAGTTAGATTGATAATCGCAAGAGTAGTAGGCATAGTGATTGTCGTTCTACCGATCATATCTGCATAATATGGTTAATAATATGAGTTAGATTGATAATAATAAGAGTAATAAGTATAGTAATTGTCGTTCTATCGATCATATTAGCATAATGTGGCTAATAATATGAGTTAGATTAATAATAGTAAGAGTAATACGTATAGTAATTGTCGTCCTATCGATCATATCCACATAATATGGCCAATAATATGAGTTAGATTGATGATAATAAGAGTAATAAGTATAGTAATTGTCGTTCTATCGATCATATAAGCATAATATGGCTAATAATATATGTTAGATTGATAATAGTAAGAGTTATAAGTATAGTAATTATCGTCCCATCGATCATATCCACATAATATGGCCAATAATATGAGTCAGATTGATAATAATAAGAGTAATAAGTATTGTAATTGTCGTTCTATCGATCATATCTGCATAATATGGCCAATAATATGAGTGAGATTGATAATAATAAGAGTAATAAGTATAGTAATTGTCGTCCTATCGATCATATCCACATAATATGGCCAATAATATGAGTTAGATTGATAATAATAAGAGTAACAAGTATAGTAATTGTCGTTCTATCGATAATATAAGCATAATATGGCTAATAATATGAGTTAGATTGATAATAGTAAGAGTAATAAGTATAGTAATTGTCGTTCTATCGATCATATCTGCATAATATGGTTAATAATATGAGTTAGCTTGATAATAATAAGAGTAATGAGTATAGTAATTGTCGTCCTATCGATCATATCCACATAATAAGGCCAATAATATGAGCTAGATTGATAATAATAAGAGTAATAAGTATAGTAATTGTCGTCCTATCGATCATATAAGCATAATGTGGCTAATAATATGAGTTAGATTAATAATAGTAAGGGTAATACGTGTAGTAATTGTCGTCCTATCGATCATATCCACATGATATGCCCAATAATATGAGTTAGATTGATAATAATAAGAGTAATAAGTATAGTAATTGTCGTCCTATCGATCATATCCACATAATATGGCCAATAATATGAGTTAGATTGATAATAATAAGAGTAACAAGTATAGTAATTGTCGTTCTATCGATAATATAAGCATAATATGGCTAATAATATGAGTTAGATTGATAATAATCAGAGTAATAAGTATAGTAATTGTCGTTCAATCGATCATATCTGCATAATATGGTTAATAATATGAGTTAGCTTGATAATAATAAGAGTAATGAGTATAGTAATTGTCGTCCTATCGATCATATCCACATAATAAGGCCAATAATATGAGCTAGATTGATAATAATAAGAGTAATAAGTATAGTAATTGTCGTTCTATCGATCATATAAGCATAATATGGAAATAATATGAGTTAGCTTGATAATAATAAGAGTAATAAGTATAGTAATTGTCGTCCTATCGATCATATCCACATAATATGGCCAATAATATGAGTTAGATTGATAATAATAAGATTAATAAGTATAGTAATTGTCGTCCTATCGATCATATCCACATAATATGGCCAATAATATGAGTTAGATTGATAATAAGAAGAGTAACAAGTATAGTAATTGTCGTTCTATCGACCATATAAGCATAATATGGCTAATAATATGTGTTAGATTTATAATAATAAGAGTAACAAGTATAGTAATTGTCGTTCTATCGACCATATAAGCATAATATGGCTAATAATATGTGTTTGATTGATAATAGTAAGAGTAATAAGTATAGTAATTGTCGTTTAATCGATCATATAAGCATAATGTGGCTAATAATATGAGTTAGATTAATAATAGTAAGAGTAATACGTGTAGTAATTGTCGTCCTATCGATCATATCCACATAATATGGCCAATAATATGAGTTAGATTGATAATAATAAGAGTAATAAGTATAGTAATTGTCGTCCTATCCATCATATCCACATAATATGGCCAATAATATGAGTTAGATTGATAATAATAAGAGTAATAAGTATAGTAATTGTCGTCCTATCGATCATATCCACATAATATGGCCAATAATATGAGTTGGATTGATAATAATAAGAGTAACAAGTATAGTAATTGTCTTTCTATCGATCATATAAGCATAATATGGCTAATAATATGAGTTAGATTGATAATAATAAGAGTAACAACTATAGTAATTGTCCTTCTATCGATAATATAAGCATAATAGGGCTAATAATATGAGTTAGATTGATAATAATAAGCGTAACAAGTATAGTAATTGTCGTTCAATCGATCCTATAAGCATAGTATGGCTAATAATATGAGTTCGATTGATAATCGCAAGAGTTGTAGGCATAGTGATTGTCGTTCTACCGATCATATCTGCATAATATGGCCAATAATATGAGTTAGATTGATAATAATAAGAGTAATGAGTAAAGTAATTGTCGTTCTATCGACCATATAAGCATAATATGGCTAATAATATGAGTTAGATTGATAATAATAAGAGTAACAAGTATAGTAATTGCCTTTCCATCGATCATATAAGCATAATATGGCAAATAATATGTGTTAGATTTATAATAATAAGAGTAACAAGTATAGTAATTGTCGTTCTATCGACCATATAAGCATAATATGGCTAATAATATGTGTTAGATTGATAATAGTAAGAGTAATAAGTATAGTAATTGCCGTTCTATCGATCATATAAGCATAATGTGGCTAATAATATGAGTTAGATTAATAATAGTAAGAGTAATACGTATAGTAATTGTCGTTCTATCGATCATATCTGCATAATATGGTTAATAATATGAGTTAGATTGATAATAATAAGAGTAATAAGTATAGTAATTGTCGTCCTATCGATCATATCCACATAATATGGCCAATAATATGAGTTGGATTGATAATAATAAGAGTAACAAGTATAGTAATTGTCTTTCTATCGATCATATAAGCATAATATGGCTAATAATATGAGTTAGATTGATAATAATAAGAGTAACAACTATAGTAATTGTCCTTCTATCGATAATATAAGCATAATAGGGCTAATAATATGAGTTAGATTGATAATAATAAGCGTAACAAGTATAGTAATTGTCGTTCAATCGATCCTATAAGCATAGTATGGCTAATAATATGAGTTCGATTGATAATCGCAAGAGTTGTAGGCATAGTGATTGTCGTTCTACCGATCATATCTGCATAATATGGCCAATAATATGAGTTAGATTGATAATAATAAGAGTAATGAGTATAGTAATTGTCGTTCTATCGACCATATAAGCATAATATGGCTAATAATATGAGTTAGATTGATAATAATAAGAGTAACAAGTATAGTAATTGCCTTTCCATCGATCATATAAGCATAATGTGGCTAATAATATGAGTTAGATTAATAATAGTAAGAGTAATACGTATAGTAATTGTCGTCCTATCCATCATATCCACATAATATGGCCAATAATATGAGTTAGATTGATAATAATAAGAGTAGTAAGTATAGTGATTGTCGTCCTATCGATCATATAAGCATAATATGGCTAATAATATGAGTTAGATTGATAATAATAAGAGTAACAAGTATAGAAATTGTCGTTCTATCGATAATATAAGCATAATATGGCTAATAATATGAGTTAGATTGATAATAGTAAGAGTAATAAGTATAGTAATTGTCGTTCTATCGATCATATCTGCATAATATGGTTAATAATATGAGTTAGCTTGATAATAATAAGAGTAATGAGTATAGTAATTGTCGTCCTATCGATCATATCCACATAATAAGGCCAATAATATGAGCTAGATTGATAATAATAAGAGTAATAAGTATAGTAATTGTCGTTCTATCGATCATATAAGCATAATGTGGCTAATAATATGAGTTAGATTAATAATAGTAAGAGTAATACGTGTAGTAATTGTCGTCCTATCGATCATATCCACATAATATGGCCAATAATATGAGTTAGATTGATAATAATAAGAGTAATAAGTATAGTAATTGTCGTTCTATCGATAATATAAGCATAATGTGGCTAATAATATGAGTTAGATTGATAATAATAAGAGTAATAAGTATAGTAATTGTCGATCAATCGATCATATAAGCATAATGTGGCTAATAATATGAGTTAGATTGATAATAATAAGAGTAACAAGTATAGTAAATGCCTTTCTATCGACCATATAAGCATAATATGGCTAATAATATGAGTTAGATTGATAATAATAAGAGTAACAAGTATAGTAATTGTCTTTCTATCGATCATATAAGCATAATATGGCTAATAATATGGGTTAGATTGATAATAATAAGCGTAGCAAGTATAGTAATTGTCGTTCAATCGATCATATCTGCATAATATGTTTAATAATATGAGTTAGATTGATAATAATAAGAGTAATGAGTATAGTAATTGTCGTCCTATCGATCATATCCACATAATATGGCCAATAATATGAGTTAGATTGATAATAATAAGAGTAACAAGTATAGTAATTGTCGTTCTTTCGATAATATAAGCATAATATGGCTAATAATATGTGTTGGAATGATAATAATTGGAGTAACAACTATAGTAATTGTCCTTCTATCGATAATATAAGCATAATATGGCTAATAATATGAGTTAGATTGATAATAATAAGCGTAACAGGTATAGTAATTGTCGTTCAATCGATCATATAAGCATAGTATGGCTAATAATATGAGTTCGATTGATAATCGCAAGAGTAGTAGGCATAGTGATTGTCGTTCTACCGATCATATCTGCATAATATGGTTAATAATATGAGTTAGATTGATAATAATAAGAGTAATAAGTATAGTAATTGTCGTTCTATCGATCATATAAGCATAATATGGCTAATAATATGTGTTAGATTGATAATAGTAGGAGTAATAAGAATAGTAATTGTCGTTCAATCGATCATATTAGCATAATGTGGCTAATAATATGAGTTAGATTAATAATAGTAAGAGTAATACGTATAGTAATTGTCGTCCTATCGATCATATCCACATAATATGGCCAATAATATGAGTTAGATTGATAATAATAAGCGTAACAAGTATAGTAATTGTCGTTCAATCGATCCTATAAGCATAGTATGGCTAATAATATGAGTTCGATTGATAATAATAAGAGTAACAAGTATAGTAGTTGTCGTTCTATCGATCATATAAGCATAATGTGGCTAATAATATGAGTTAGATTAATAATAGTAAGGGTAATACGTGTAGTAATTGTCGTCCTATCGATCATATCCACATAATAAGGCCAATAATATGAGCTAGATTGATAATAATAAGAGTAATAAGTATAGTAATTGTCGTTCTATCGATCATATAAGCATAATATGGAAATAATATGAATTAGCTTGATAATAATAAGAGTAATAAGTATAGTAATTGTCGTCCTATCGATCATATCCACATAATATGGCCAATAATATGAGTTAGATTGATAATAATAAGATTAATAAGTATAGTAATTGTCGTCCTATCGATCATATCCACATAATATGGCCAATAATATGAGTTAGATTGATAATAATAAGAGTAACAAGTATAGTAATTGTCGTTCTATCGACCATATAAGCATAATATGGCTAATAATATGTGTTAGATTTATAATAATAAGAGTAACAAGTATAGTAATTGTCGTTCTATCGACCATATAAGCATAATATGGCTAATAATATGTGTTTGATTGATAATAGTAAGAGTAATAAGTATAGTAATTGTCGTTCAATCGATCATATAAGCATAATGTGGCTAATAATATGAGTTAGATTAATAATAGTAAGAGTAATACGTGTAGTAATTGTCGTCCTATCGATCATATCCACATAATATGGCCAATAATATGAGTTAGATTGATAATAATAAGAGTAATAAGTATAGTAATTGTCGTCCTATCCATCATATCCACATAATATGGCCAATAATATGAGTTAGATTGATAATAATAAGAGTAATAAGTATAGTAATTGTCGTCCTATCGATCATATCCACATAATATGGCCAATAATATGAGTTGGATTGATAATAATAAGAGTAACAAGTATAGTAATTGTCTTTCTATCGATCATATAAGCATAATATGGCTAATAATATGAGTTAGATTGATAATAATAAGAGTAACAACTATAGTAATTGTCCTTCTATCGATAATATAAGCATAATAGGGCTAATAATATGAGTTAGATTGATAATAATAAGCGTAACAAGTATAGTAATTGTCGTTCAATCGATCCTATAAGCATAGTATGGCTAATAATATGAGTTCGATTGATAATCGCAAGAGTTGTAGGCATAGTGATTGTCGTTCTACCGATCATATCTGCATAATATGGCCAATAATATGAGTTAGATTGATAATAATAAGAGTAATGAGTAAAGTAATTGTCGTTCTATCGACCATATAAGCATAATATGGCTAATAATATGAGTTAGATTGATAATAATAAGAGTAACAAGTATAGTAATTGCCTTTCCATCGATCATATAAGCATAATATGGCTAATAATATGTGTTAGATTTATAATAATAAGAGTAACAAGTATAGTAATTGTCGTTCTATCGACCATATAAGCATAATATGGCTAATAATATGTGTTAGATTGATAATAGTAAGAGTAATAAGTATAGTAATTGTCGTTCTATCGATCATATAAGCATAATGTGGCTAATAATATGAGTTAGATTAATAATAGTAAGAGTAATACGTATAGTAATTGTCGTTCTATCGATCATATCTGCATAATATGGTTAATAATATGAGTTAGATTGATAATAATAAGAGTAATAAGTATAGTAATTGTCGTCCTATCGATCATATCCACATAATATGGCCAATAATATGAGTTGGATTGATAATAATAAGAGTAACAAGTATAGTAATTGTCTTTCTATCGATCATATAAGCATAATATGGCTAATAATATGAGTTAGATTGATAATAATAAGAGTAACAACTATAGTAATTGTCCTTCTATCGATAATATAAGCATAATAGGGCTAATAATATGAGTTAGATTGATAATAATAAGCGTAACAAGTATAGTAATTGTCGTTCAATCGATCCTATAAGCATAGTATGGCTAATAATATGAGTTCGATTGATAATCGCAAGAGTTGTAGGCATAGTGATTGTCGTTCTACCGATCATATCTGCATAATATGGCCAATAATATGAGTTAGATTGATAATAATAAGAGTAATGAGTATAGTAATTGTCGTTCTATCGAACATATAAGCATAATATGGCTAATAATATGAGTTAGATTGATAATAATAAGAGTAACAAGTATAGTAATTGCCTTTCCATCGGTCATATAAGCATAATATGGCTAATAATATGTGTTAGATTTATAATAATAAGAGTAACAAGTATAGTAATTGTCGTTCTATCGACCATATAAGCATAATATGGCTAATAATATGTGTTAGATTGATAATAGTAAGAGTAATAAGTATAGTAATTGTCGTTCAATCGATCATATAAGCATAATGTGGCTAATAATATGAGTTAGATTAATAATAGTAAGAGTAATACGTATAGTAATTGTCGTCCTATCCATCATATCCACATAATATGGCCAATAATATGAGTTAGATTGATAATAATAAGAGTAGTAAGTATAGTGATTGTCGTCCTATCGATCATATAAGCATAATATGGCTAATAATATGAGTTAGATTGATAATAATAAGAGTAACAAGTATAGTAATTGTCGTTCTATCGATAATATAAGCATAATATGGCTAATAATATGAGTTAGATTGATAATAGTAAGAGTAATAAGTATAGTAATTGTCGTTCTATCGATCATATCTGCATAATATGGTTAATAATATGAGTTAGCTTGATAATAATAAGAGTAATGAGTATAGTAATTGTCGTCCTATCGATCATATCCACATAATAAGGCCAATAATATGAGCTAGATTGATAATAATAAGAGTAATAAGTATAGTAATTGTCGTTCTATCGATCATATAAGCATAATGTGGCTAATAATATGAGTTAGATTAATAATAGTAAGAGTAATACGTGTAGTAATTGTCGTCCTATCGATCATATCCACATAATATGGCCAATAATATGAGTTAGATTGATAATAATAAGAGTAATAAGTATAGTAATTGTCGTTCTATCGATAATATAAGCATAGTATGGCTAATAATATGAGTTCGATTGATAATAATAAGAGTAACAAGTATAGTAGTTGTCGTTCTATCGACCATATAAGCATAATATGGCTAATAATATGTGTTAGATTTGTAATAATAAGAGTAACAAGTATAGTAATTGTCGTTCTATCGACCATATAAGCATAATATGGCTAATAATATGTGTTAGATTGATAATAGTAAGAGTAATAAGTATAGCAATTGTCGTTCAATCGATCATATAAGCATAATGTGGCTAATAATATGAGTTAGATTAATAATAGTAGGAGTAATACGTATAGTAATTGTCGTCCTATCCATCATATCCACATAATATGGCCAATAATATGAGTTAGATTGATAATAATAAGAGTAGTAAGTATAGTGATTGTCGTCCTATCGATCATATAAGCATAATATGGCTAATAATATGAGTTAGATTGATAATAGTAAGAGTAATAAGTATAGTAATTGTCGTTCTATCGATCATATCTGCATAATATGGTTAATAATATGAGTTAGCTTGATAATAATAAGAGTAATGAGTATAGCAATTGTCGTCCTATCGATCATATCCACATAATAAGGCCAATAATATGAGCTAGATTGATAATAATAAGAGTAATAAGTATAGTAATTGTCGTTCTATCGATCATATAAGCATAATGTGGCTAATAATATGAGTTAGATTAATAATAGTAAGGGTAATACGTGTAGTAATTGTCCTCCTATCGATCATATCCACATAATATGGCCAATAATATGAGTTAGATTGATAATAATAAGAGTAATAAGTATAGTAATTGTCGTCCTATCGATCATATCCACATAATATGGCCAATAATATGAGTTAGATTGATAATAATAAGAGTAACAAGTATAGTAATTGTCGTTCTATCGATAATATAAGCATAATATGGCTAATAATATGAGTTAGATTGATAATAATCAGAGTAATAGGTATAGTAATTGTCGTTCAATCGATCATATAAGAATAGTATGGCTAATAATATGAGTTCGATTGATAATCGCAAGAGTAGTAGGCATAGTGATTGTCGTTCTACCGATCATATCTGCATAATATGGTTAATAATATGAGTTAGATTGATAATAATAAGAGTAATAAGTATAGTAATTGTCGTTCTATCGATCATATAAGCATAATATGGCTAATAATATGTGTTAGATTGATAATAGTAGGAGTAATAAGAATAGTAATTGTCGTTCAATCGATCATATTAGCATAATGTGGCTAATAATATGAGTTAGATTAATAATAGTAAGAGTAATACGTATAGTAATTGTCGTCCTATCGATCATATCCACATAATATGGCCAATAATATGAGTTAGATTGATAATAATAAGCGTAACAAGTATAGTAATTGTCGTTCAATCGATCCTATAAGCATAGTATGGCTAATAATATGAGTTCGATTGATAATAATAAGAGTAACAAGTATAGTAGTTGTCGTTCTATCGACCATATAAGCATAATATGGCTAATAATATGTGTTAGATTTGTAATAATAAGAGTAACAAGTATAGTAATTGTCGTTCTATCGACCATATAAGCATAATATGGTTAATAATATGTGTTAGATTGATAATAGTAAGAGTAATAAGTATAGCAATTGTCGTTCAATCGATCATATAAGCATAATGTGGCTAATAATATGAGTTAGATTAATAATAGTAAGAGTAATACGTATAGTAATTGTCGTCCTATCCATCATATCCACATAATATGGCCAATAATATGAGTTAGATTGATAATAATAAGAGTAGTAAGTATAGTGATTGTCGTCCTATCGATCATATAAGCATAATATGGCTAATAATATGAGTTAGATTGATAATAGTAAGAGTAATAAGTATAGTAATTGTCGTTCTATCGATCATATCTGCATAATATGGTTAATAATATGAGTTAGCTTGATAATAATAAGAGTAATGAGTATAGCAATTGTCGTCCTATCGATCATATCCACATAATAAGGCCAATAGTATGAGCTAGATTGATAATAATAAGAGTAATAAGTATAGTAATTGTCGTTCTATCGATCATATAAGCATAATGTGGCTAATAATATGAGTTAGATTAATAATAGTAAGGGTAATACGTGTAGTAATTGTCGTCCTATCGATCATATCCACATAATAAGGCCAATAATATGAGCTAGATTGATAATAATAAGAGTAATAAGTATAGTAATTGTCGTTCTATCGATCATATAAGCATAATATGGAAATAATATGAATTAGCTTGATAATAATAAGAGTAATAAGTATAGTAATTGTCGTCCTATCGATCATATCCACATAATATGGCCAATAATATGAGTTAGATTGATAATAATAAGATTAATAAGTATAGTAATTGTCGTCCTATCGATCATATCCACATAATATGGCCAATAATATGAGTTAGATTGATAATAATAAGAGTAACAAGTATAGTAATTGTCGTTCTATCGACCATATAAGCATAATATGGCTAATAATATGTGTTAGATTTATAATAATAAGAGTAACAAGTATAGTAATTGTCGTTCTATCGACCATATAAGCATAATATGGCTAATAATATGTGTTTGATTGATAATAGTAAGAGTAATAAGTATAGTAATTGTCGTTCAATCGATCATATAAGCATAATGTGGCTAATAATATGAGTTAGATTAATAATAGTAAGAGTAATACGTGTAGTAATTGTCGTCCTATCGATCATATCCACATAATATGGCCAATAATATGAGTTAGATTGATAATAATAAGAGTAATAAGTATAGTAATTGTCGTCCTATCCATCATATCCACATAATATGGCCAATAATATGAGTTAGATTGATAATAATAAGAGTAATAAGTATAGTAATTGTCGTCCTATCGATCATATCCACATAATATGGCCAATAATATGAGTTGGATTGATAATAATAAGAGTAACAAGTATAGTAATTGTCTTTCTATCGATCATATAAGCATAATATGGCTAATAATATGAGTTAGATTGATAATAATAAGAGTAACAACTATAGTAATTGTCCTTCTATCGATAATATAAGCATAATAGGGCTAATAATATGAGTTAGATTGATAATAATAAGCGTAACAAGTATAGTAATTGTCGTTCAATCGATCCTATAAGCATAGTATGGCTAATAATATGAGTTCGATTGATAATCGCAAGAGTTGTAGGCATAGTGATTGTCGTTCTACCGATCATATCTGCATAATATGGCCAATAATATGAGTTAGATTGATAATAATAAGAGTAATGAGTAAAGTAATTGTCGTTCTATCGACCATATAAGCATAATATGGCTAATAATATGAGTTAGATTGATAATAATAAGAGTAACAAGTATAGTAATTGCCTTTCCATCGATCATATAAGCATAATATGGCTAATAATATGTGTTAGATTTATAATAATAAGAGTAACAAGTATAGTAATTGTCGTTCTATCGACCATATAAGCATAATATGGCTAATAATATGTGTTAGATTGATAATAGTAAGAGTAATAAGTATAGTAATTGTCGTTCTATCGATCATATAAGCATAATGTGGCTAATAATATGAGTTAGATTAATAATAGTAAGAGTAATACGTATAGTAATTGTCGTTCTATCGATCATATCTGCATAATATGGTTAATAATATGAGTTAGATTGATAATAATAAGAGTAATAAGTATAGTAATTGTCGTCCTATCGATCATATCCACATAATATGGCCAATAATATGAGTTGGATTGATAATAATAAGAGTAACAAGTATAGTAATTGTCTTTCTATCGATCATATAAGCATAATATGGCTAATAATATGAGTTAGATTGATAATAATAAGAGTAACAACTATAGTAATTGTCCTTCTATCGATAATATAAGCATAATAGGGCTAATAATATGAGTTAGATTGATAATAATAAGCGTAACAAGTATAGTAATTGTCGTTCAATCGATCCTATAAGCATAGTATGGCTAATAATATGAGTTCGATTGATAATCGAAAGAGTTGTAGGCATAGTGATTGTCGTTCTACCGATCATATCTGCATAATATGGCCAATAATATGAGTTAGATTGATAATAATAAGAGTAATGAGTATAGTAATTGTCGTTCTATCGACCATATAAGCATAATATGGCTAATAATATGAGTTAGATTGATAATAATAAGAGTAACAAGTATAGTAATTGCCTTTCCATCGATCATATAAGCATAATATGGCTAATAATATGTGTTAGATTTATAATAATAAGAGTAACAAGTATAGTAATTGTCGTTCTATCGACCATATAAGCATAATATGGCTAATAATATGTGTTAGATTGATAATAGTAAGAGTAATAAGTATAGTAATTGTCGTTCAATCGATCATATAAGCATAATGTGGCTAATAATATGAGTTAGATTAATAATAGTAAGAGTAATACGTATAGTAATTGTCGTCCTATCCATCATATCCACATAATATGGCCAATAATATGAGTTAGATTGATAATAATAAGAGTAGTAAGTATAGTGATTGTCGTCCTATCGATCATATAAGCATAATATGGCTAATAATATGAGTTAGATTGATAATAATAAGAGTAACAAGTATAGTAATTGTCGTTCTATCGATAATATAAGCATAATATGGCTAATAATATGAGTTAGATTGATAATAGTAAGAGTAATAAGTATAGTAATTGTCGTTCTATCGATCATATCTGCATAATATGGTTAATAATATGAGTTAGCTTGATAATAATAAGAGTAATGAGTATAGTAATTGTCGTCCTATCGATCATATCCACATAATAAGGCCAATAATATGAGCTAGATTGATAATAATAAGAGTAATAAGTATAGTAATTGTCGTTCTATCGATCATATAAGCATAATGTGGCTAATAATATGAGTTAGATTAATAATAGTAAGAGTAATACGTGTAGTAATTGTCGTCCTATCGATCATATCCACATAATATGGCCAATAATATGAGTTAGATTGATAATAATAAGAGTAATAAGTATAGTAATTGTCGTTCTATCGATAATATAAGCATAATGTGGCTAATAATATGAGTTAGATTGATAATAATAAGAGTAATAAGTATAGTAATTGTCGTTCAATCGATCATATAAGCATAATGTGGCTAATAATATGAGTTAGATTGATAATAATAAGAGTAACAAGTATAGTAAATGCCTTTCTATCGACCATATAAGCATAATATGGCTAATAATATGAGTTAGATTGATAATAATAAGAGTAACAAGTATAGTAATTGTCTTTCTATCGATCATATAAGCATAATATGGCTAATAATATGGGTTAGATTGATAATAATAAGCGTAGCAAGTATAGTAATTGTCGTTCAATCGATCATATCTGCATAATATGTTTAATAATATGAGTTAGATTGATAATAATAAGAGTAATGAGTATAGTAATTGTCGTCCTATCGATCATATCCACATAATATGGCCAATAATATGAGTTAGATTGATAATAATAAGAGTAACAAGTATAGTAATTGTCGTTCTTTCGATAATATAAGCATAATATGGCTAATAATATGTGTTGGAATGATAATAATTGGAGTAACAACTATAGTAATTGTCCTTCTATCGATAATATAAGCATAATATGGCTAATAATATGTGTTAGATTGATAATAGTAGGAGTAATAAGAATAGTAATTGTCGTTCAATCGATCATATTAGCATAATGTGGCTAATAATATGAGTTAGATTAATAATAGTAAGAGTAATACGTATAGTAATTGTCGTCCTATCGATCATATCCACATAATATGGCCAATAATATGAGTTAGATTGATAATAATAAGCGTAACAAGTATAGTAATTGTCGTTCAATCGATCCTATAAGCATAGTATTGCTAATAATATGAGTTCGATTGATAATAATAAGAGTAACAAGTATAGTAGTTGTCGTTCTATCGACCATATAAGCATAATATGGCTAATAATATGTGTTAGATTTGTAATAATAAGAGTAACAAGTATAGTAATTGTCGTTCTATCGACCATATAAGCATAATATGGCTAATAATATGTGTTAGATTGATAATAGTAAGAGTAATAAGTATAGCAATTGTCGTTCAATCGATCATATAAGCATAATGTGGCTAATAATATGAGTTAGATTAATAATAGTAAGAGTAATACGTATAGTAATTGTCGTCCTATCCATCATATCCACATAATATGGCCAATAATATGAGTTAGATTGATAATAATAAGAGTAGTAAGTATAGTGATTGTCGTCCTATCGATCATATAAGCATAATATGGCTAATAATATGAGTTAGATTGATAATAGTAAGAGTAATAAGTATAGTAATTGTCGTTCTATCGATCATATCTGCATAATATGGTTAATAATATGAGTTAGCTTGATAATAATAAGAGTAATGAGTATAGCAATTGTCGTCCTATCGATCATATCCACATAATAAGGCCAATAATATGAGCTAGATTGATAATAATAAGAGTAATAAGTATAGTAATTGTCGTTCTATCGACCATATAAGCATAATATGGTTAATAATATGTGTTAGATTGATAATAGTAAGAGTAATAAGTATAGCAATTGTCGTTCAATCGATCATATAAGCATAATGTGGCTAATAATATGAGTTAGATTAATAATAGTAAGAGTAATACGTATAGTAATTGTCGTCCTATCCATCATATCCACATAATATGGCCAATAATATGAGTTAGATTGATAATAATAAGAGTAGTAAGTATAGTGATTGTCGTCCTATCGATCATATAAGCATAATATGGCTAATAATATGAGTTAGATTGATAATAGTAAGAGTAATAAGTATAGTAATTGTCGTTCTATCGATCATATCTGCATAATATGGTTAATAATATGAGTTAGCTTGATAATAATAAGAGTAATGAGTATAGCAATTGTCGTCCTATCGATCATATCCACATAATAAGGCCAATAGTATGAGCTAGATTGATAATAATAAGAGTAATAAGTATAGTAATTGTCGTTCTATCGATCATATAAGCATAATGTGGCTAATAATATGAGTTAGATTAATAATAGTAAGGGTAATACGTGTAGTAATTGTCGTCCTATCGATCATATCCACATAATAAGGCCAATAATATGAGCTAGATTGATAATAATAAGAGTAATAAGTATAGTAATTGTCGTTCTATCGATCATATAAGCATAATATGGAAATAATATGAATTAGCTTGATAATAATAAGAGTAATAAGTATAGTAATTGTCGTCCTATCGATCATATCCACATAATATGGCCAATAATATGAGTTAGATTGATAATAATAAGATTAATAAGTATAGTAATTGTCGTCCTATCGATCATATCCACATAATATGGCCAATAATATGAGTTAGATTGATAATAATAAGAGTAACAAGTATAGTAATTGTCGTTCTATCGACCATATAAGCATAATATGGCTAATAATATGTGTTAGATTTATAATAATAAGAGTAACAAGTATAGTAATTGTCGTTCTATCGACCATATAAGCATAATATGGCTAATAATATGTGTTTGATTGATAATAGTAAGAGTAATAAGTATAGTAATTGTCGTTCAATCGATCATATAAGCATAATGTGGCTAATAATATGAGTTAGATTAATAATAGTAAGAGTAATACGTGTAGTAATTGTCGTCCTATCGATCATATCCACATAATATGGCCAATAATATGAGTTAGATTGATAATAATAAGAGTAATAAGTATAGTAATTGTCGTCCTATCCATCATATCCACATAATATGGCCAATAATATGAGTTAGATTGATAATAATAAGAGTAATAAGTATAGTAATTGTCGTCCTATCGATCATATCCACATAATATGGCCAATAATATGAGTTGGATTGATAATAATAAGAGTAACAAGTATAGTAATTGTCTTTCTATCGATCATATAAGCATAATATGGCTAATAATATGAGTTAGATTGATAATAATAAGAGTAACAACTATAGTAATTGTCCTTCTATCGATAATATAAGCATAATAGGGCTAATAATATGAGTTAGATTGATAATAATAAGCGTAACAAGTATAGTAATTGTCGTTCAATCGATCCTATAAGCATAGTATGGCTAATAATATGAGTTCGATTGATAATCGCAAGAGTTGTAGGCATAGTGATTGTCGTTCTACCGATCATATCTGCATAATATGGCCAATAATATGAGTTAGATTGATAATAATAAGAGTAATGAGTAAAGTAATTGTCGTTCTATCGACCATATAAGCATAATATGGCTAATAATATGAGTTAGATTGATAATAATAAGAGTAACAAGTATAGTAATTGCCTTTCCATCGATCATATAAGCATAATATGGCTAATAATATGTGTTAGATTTATAATAATAAGAGTAACAAGTATAGTAATTGTCGTTCTATCGACCATATAAGCATAATATGGCTAATAATATGTGTTAGATTGATAATAGTAAGAGTAATAAGTATAGTAATTGTCGTTCTATCGATCATATAAGCATAATGTGGCTAATAATATGAGTTAGATTAATAATAGTAAGAGTAATACGTATAGTAATTGTCGTTCTATCGATCATATCTGCATAATATGGTTAATAATATGAGTTAGATTGATAATAATAAGAGTAATAAGTATAGTAATTGTCGTCCTATCGATCATATCCACATAATATGGCCAATAATATGAGTTGGATTGATAATAATAAGAGTAACAAGTATAGTAATTGTCTTTCTATCGATCATATAAGCATAATATGGCTAATAATATGAGTTAGATTGATAATAATAAGAGTAACAACTATAGTAATTGTCCTTCTATCGATAATATAAGCATAATAGGGCTAATAATATGAGTTAGATTGATAATAATAAGCGTAACAAGTATAGTAATTGTCGTTCAATCGATCCTATAAGCATAGTATGGCTAATAATATGAGTTCGATTGATAATCGAAAGAGTTGTAGGCATAGTGATTGTCGTTCTACCGATCATATCTGCATAATATGGCCAATAATATGAGTTAGATTGATAATAATAAGAGTAATGAGTATAGTAATTGTCGTTCTATCGACCATATAAGCATAATATGGCTAATAATATGAGTTAGATTGATAATAATAAGAGTAACAAGTATAGTAATTGCCTTTCCATCGATCATATAAGCATAATATGGCTAATAATATGTGTTAGATTTATAATAATAAGAGTAACAAGTATAGTAATTGTCGTTCTATCGACCATATAAGCATAATATGGCTAATAATATGTGTTAGATTGATAATAGTAAGAGTAATAAGTATAGTAATTGTCGTTCAATCGATCATATAAGCATAATGTGGCTAATAATATGAGTTAGATTAATAATAGTAAGAGTAATACGTATAGTAATTGTCGTCCTATCCATCATATCCACATAATATGGCCAATAATATGAGTTAGATTGATAATAATAAGAGTAGTAAGTATAGTGATTGTCGTCCTATCGATCATATAAGCATAATATGGCTAATAATATGAGTTAGATTGATAATAATAAGAGTAACAAGTATAGTAATTGTCGTTCTATCGATAATATAAGCATAATATGGCTAATAATATGAGTTAGATTGATAATAGTAAGAGTAATAAGTATAGTAATTGTCGTTCTATCGATCATATCTGCATAATATGGTTAATAATATGAGTTAGCTTGATAATAATAAGAGTAATGAGTATAGTAATTGTCGTCCTATCGATCATATCCACATAATAAGGCCAATAATATGAGCTAGATTGATAATAATAAGAGTAATAAGTATAGTAATTGTCGTTCTATCGATCATATAAGCATAATGTGGCTAATAATATGAGTTAGATTAATAATAGTAAGAGTAATACGTGTAGTAATTGTCGTCCTATCGATCATATCCACATAATATGGCCAATAATATGAGTTAGATTGATAATAATAAGAGTAATAAGTATAGTAATTGTCGTTCTATCGATAATATAAGCATAATGTGGCTAATAATATGAGTTAGATTGATAATAATAAGAGTAATAAGTATAGTAATTGTCGTTCAATCGATCATATAAGCATAATGTGGCTAATAATATGAGTTAGATTGATAATAATAAGAGTAACAAGTATAGTAAATGCCTTTCTATCGACCATATAAGCATAATATGGCTAATAATATGAGTTAGATTGATAATAATAAGAGTAACAAGTATAGTAATTGTCTTTCTATCGATCATATAAGCATAATATGGCTAATAATATGGGTTAGATTGATAATAATAAGCGTAGCAAGTATAGTAATTGTCGTTCAATCGATCATATCTGCATAATATGTTTAATAATATGAGTTAGATTGATAATAATAAGAGTAATGAGTATAGTAATTGTCGTCCTATCGATCATATCCACATAATATGGCCAATAATATGAGTTAGATTGATAATAATAAGAGTAACAAGTATAGTAATTGTCGTTCTTTCGATAATATAAGCATAATATGGCTAATAATATGTGTTGGAATGATAATAATTGGAGTAACAACTATAGTAATTGTCCTTCTATCGATAATATAAGCATAATATGGCTAATAATATGTGTTAGATTGATAATAGTAGGAGTAATAAGAATAGTAATTGTCGTTCAATCGATCATATTAGCATAATGTGGCTAATAATATGAGTTAGATTAATAATAGTAAGAGTAATACGTATAGTAATTGTCGTCCTATCGATCATATCCACATAATATGGCCAATAATATGAGTTAGATTGATAATAATAAGCGTAACAAGTATAGTAATTGTCGTTCAATCGATCCTATAAGCATAGTATTGCTAATAATATGAGTTCGATTGATAATAATAAGAGTAACAAGTATAGTAGTTGTCGTTCTATCGACCATATAAGCATAATATGGCTAATAATATGTGTTAGATTTGTAATAATAAGAGTAACAAGTATAGTAATTGTCGTTCTATCGACCATATAAGCATAATATGGCTAATAATATGTGTTAGATTGATAATAGTAAGAGTAATAAGTATAGCAATTGTCGTTCAATCGATCATATAAGCATAATGTGGCTAATAATATGAGTTAGATTAATAATAGTAAGAGTAATACGTATAGTAATTGTCGTCCTATCCATCATATCCACATAATATGGCCAATAATATGAGTTAGATTGATAATAATAAGAGTAGTAAGTATAGTGATTGTCGTCCTATCGATCATATAAGCATAATATGGCTAATAATATGAGTTAGATTGATAATAGTAAGAGTAATAAGTATAGTAATTGTCGTTCTATCGATCATATCTGCATAATATGGTTAATAATATGAGTTAGCTTGATAATAATAAGAGTAATGAGTATAGCAATTGTCGTCCTATCGATCATATCCACATAATAAGGCCAATAATATGAGCTAGATTGATAATAATAAGAGTAATAAGTATAGTAATTGTCGTTCTATCGATCATATAAGCATAATGTGGCTAATAATATGAGTTAGATTAATAATAGTAAGGGTAATACGTGTAGTAATTGTCCTCCTATCGATCATATCCACATAATATGGCCAATAATATGAGTTAGATTGATAATAATAAGAGTAATAAGTATAGTAATTGTCGTCCTATCGATCATATCCACATAATATGGCCAATAATATGAGTTAGATTGATAATAATAAGAGTAACAAGTATAGTAATTGTCGTTCTATCGATAATATAAGCATAATATGGCTAATAATATGAGTTAGATTGATAATAATCAGAGTAATAGGTATAGTAATTGTCGTTCAATCGATCATATAAGAATAGTATGGCTAATAATATGAGTTCGATTGATAATCGCAAGAGTAGTAGGCATAGTGATTGTCGTTCTACCGATCATATCTGCATAATATGGTTAATAATATGAGTTAGATTGATAATAATAAGAGTAATAAGTATAGTAATTGTCGTTCTATCGATCATATTAGCATAATGTGGCTAATAATATGAGTTAGATTAATAATAGTAAGAGTAATACGTATAGTAATTGTCGTCCTATCGATCATATCCACATAATATGGCCAATAATATGAGTTAGATTGATGATAATAAGAGTAATAAGTATAGTAATTGTCGTTCTATCGATCATATAAGCATAATATGGCTAATAATATATGTTAGATTGATAATAGTAAGAGTTATAAGTATAGTAATTATCGTCCTATCGATCATATCCACATAATATGGCCAATAATATGAGTCAGATTGATAATAATAAGAGTAATAAGTATTGTAATTGTCGTTCTATCGATCATATCTGCATAATATGGCCAATAATATGAGTGAGATTGATAATAATAAGAGTAATAAGTATAGTAATTGTCGTCCTATCGATCATATCCACATAATATGGCCAATAATATGAGTTAGATTGATAATAATAAGAGTAACAAGTATAGTAATTGTCGTTCTATCGATAATATAAGCATAATATGGCTAATAATATGAGTTAGATTGATAATAGTAAGAGTAATAAGTATAGTAATTGTCGTTCTATCGATCATATAAGCATAATATGGAAATAATATGAGTTAGCTTGATAATAATAAGAGTAACAAGTATAGTAATTGTCGTTCTATCGATAATATAAGCATAATATGGCTAATAATATGAGTTAGATTGATAATAATCAGAGAAATAAGTATAGTAATTGTCGTCCTATCGATCATATCCACATAATATGGCCAATAATATGAGTTAGATTGATAATAATAAGATTAATAAGTATAGTAATTGTCGTCCTATCGATCATATCCACATAATATGGCCAATAATATGAGTTAGATTGATAATAATAAGAGTAACAAGTATAGTAATTGTCGTTCTATCGACCATATAAGCATAATATGGCTAATAATATGTGTTAGATTTATAATAATAAGAGTAACAAGTATAGTAATTGTCGTTCTATCGACCATATAAGCATAATATGGCTAATAATATGTGTTAGATTGATAATAGTAAGAGTAATAAGTATAGTAATTGTCGTTCAATCGATCATATAAGCATAATGTGGCTAATAATATGAGTTAGATTAATAATAGTAAGAGTAATACGTATAGTAATTGTCGTTCTATCGATCATATCTGCATAATATGGTTAATAATATGAGTTAGCTTGATAATAATAAGAGTAATGAGTATAGTAATTGTCGTCCTATCGATCATATCCACATAATAAGGCCAATAATATGAGCTAGATTGATAATAATAAGAGTAATAAGTATAGTAATTGTCGTTCTATCGATCATATAAGCATAATATGGAAATAATATGAGTTAGCTTGATAATAATAAGAGTAATAAGTATAGTAATTGTCGTCCTATCGATCATATCCACATAATATGGCCAATAATATGAGTTAGATTGATAATAATAAGATTAATAAGTATAGTAATTGTCGTCCTATCGATCATATCCACATAATATGGCCAATAATATGAGTTAGATTGATAATAATAAGAGTAACAAGTATAGTAATTGTCGTTCTATCGACCATATAAGCATAATATGGCTAATAATATGTGTTAGATTTATAATAATAAGAGTAACAAGTATAGTAATTGTCGTTCTATCGACCATATAAGCATAATATGGCTAATTATATGTGTTTGATTGATAATAGTAAGAGTAATAAGTATAGTAATTGTCGTTCAATCGATCATATAAGCATAATGTGGCTAATAATATGAGTTAGATTAATAATAGTAAGAGTAATACGTGTAGTAATTGTCGTCCTATCGATCATATCCACATAATATGGCCAATAATATGAGTTAGATTGATAATAATAAGAGTAATAAGTATAGTAATTGTCGTCCTATCCATCATATCCACATAATATGCCAATAATATGAGTTAGATTGATAATAATAAGAGTAATAAGTATAGTAATTGTCGTCCTATCGATCATATCCACATAATATGGCCAATAATATGAGTTGGATTGATAATAATAAGAGTAACAAGTATAGTAATTGTCTTTCTATCGATCATATAAGCATAATATGGCTAATAATATGAGTTAGATTGATAATAATAAGAGTAACAACTATAGTAATTGTCCTTCTATCGATAATATAAGCATAATAGGGCTAATAATATGAGTTAGATTGATAATAATAAGCGTAACAAGTATAGTAATTGTCGTTCAATCGATCCTATAAGCATAGTATGGCTAATAATATGAGTTCGATTGATAATCGCAAGAGTTGTAGGCATAGTGATTGTCGTTCTACCGATCATATCTGCATAATATGGCCAATAATATGAGTTAGATTGATAATAATAAGAGTAATGAGTAAAGTAATTGTCGTTCTATCGACCATATAAGCATAATATGGCTAATAATATGAGTTAGATTGATAATAATAAGAGTAACAAGTATAGTAATTGCCTTTCCATCGATCATATAAGCATAATATGGCTAATAATATGTGTTAGATTTATAATAATAAGAGTAACAAGTATAGTAATTGTCGTTCTATCGACCATATAAGCATAATATGGCTAATAATATGTGTTAGATTGATAATAGTAAGAGTAATAAGTATAGTAATTGTCGTTCTATCGATCATATAAGCATAATGTGGCTAATAATATGAGTTAGATTAATAATAGTAAGAGTAATACGTATAGTAATTGTCGTTCTATCGATCATATCTGCATAATATGGTTAATAATATGAGTTAGATTGATAATAATAAGAGTAATAAGTATAGTAATTGTCGTCCTATCGATCATATCCACATAATATGGCAAATAATATGAGTTGGATTGATAATAATAAGAGTAACAAGTATAGTAATTGTCTTTCTATCGATCATATAAGCATAATATGGCTAATAATATGAGTTAGATTGATAATAATAAGAGTAACAACTATAGTAATTGTCCTTCTATCGATAATATAAGCATAATAGGGCTAATAATATGAGTTAGATTGATAATAATAAGCGTAACAAGTATAGTAATTGTCGTTCAATCGATCCTATAAGCATAGTATGGCTAATAATATGAGTTCGATTGATAATCGCAAGAGTTGTAGGCATAGTGATTGTCGTTCTACCGATCATATCTGCATAATATGGCCAATAATATGAGTTGGATTGATAATAGTAAGAGTAATAAGTATAGTAATTGTCGTTCTATCGATCATATAAGCATAATGTGGCTAATAATATGAGTTAGATTAATAATAGTAAGAGTAATACGTATAGTAATTGTCGTTCTATCGATCATATCTGCATAATATGGTTAATAATATGAGTTAGATTGATAATAATAAGAGTAATAAGTATAGTAATTGTCGTCCTATCGATCATATCCACATAATATGGCCAATAATATGAGTTGGATTGATAATAATAAGAGTAACAAGTATAGTAATTGTCGTTCTATCGACCATATAAGCATAATATGGCTAATAATATGTGTTAGATTGATAATAGTAAGAGTAATAAGTATAGTAATTGTCGTTCTATCGATCATATAAGCATAATGTGGCTAATAATATGAGTTAGATTAATAATAGTAAGAGTAATACGTATAGTAATTGTCGTTCTATCGATCATATCTGCATAATATGGTTAATAATATGAGTTAGATTGATAATAATAAGAGTAATAAGTATAGTAATTGTCGTTCTATCGATCATATAAGCATAATATGGCTAATAATATGTGTTAGATTGATAATAGTAGGAGTAATAAGAATAGTAATTGTCGTTCAATCGATCATATTAGCATAATGTGGCTAATAATATGAGTTAGATTAATAATAGTAAGAGTAATACGTATAGTAATTGTCGTCCTATCGATCATATCCACATAATATGGCCAATAATATGAGTTAGATTGATAATAATAAGCGTAACAAGTATAGTAATTGTCGTTCAATCGATCCTATAAGCATAGTATGGCTAATAATATGAGTTCGATTGATAATAATAAGAGTAACAAGTATAGTAGTTGTCGTTCTATCGACCATATAAGCATAATATGGCTAATAATATGTGTTAGATTTGTAATAATAAGAGTAACAAGTATAGTAATTGTCGTTCTATCGACCATATAAGCATAATATGGCTAATAATATGTGTTAGATTGATAATAGTAAGAGTAATAAGTATAGCAATTGTCGTTCAATCGATCATATAAGCATAATGTGGCTAATAATATGAGTTAGATTAATAATAGTAAGAGTAATACGTATAGTAATTGTCGTCCTATCCATCATATCCACATAATATGGCCAATAATATGAGTTAGATTGATAATAATAAGAGTAGTAAGTATAGGGATTGTCGTCCTATCGATCATATAAGCATAATATGGCTAATAATATGAGTTAGATTGATAATAGTAAGAGTAATAAGTATAGTAATTGTCGTTCTATCGATCATATCTGCATAATATGGTTAATAATATGAGTTAGCTTGATAATAATAAGAGTAATGAGTATAGCAATTGTCGTCCTATCGATCATATCCACATAATAAGGCCAATAATATGAGCTAGATTGATAATAATAAGAGTAATAAGTATAGTAATTGTCGTTCTATCGATCATATAAGCATAATGTGGCTAATAATATGAGTTAGATTAATAATAGTAAGGGTAATACGTGTAGTAATTGTCCTCCTATCGATCATATCCACATAATATGGCCAATAATATGAGTTAGATTGATAATAATAAGAGTAATAAGTATAGTAATTGTCGTCCTATCGATCATATCCACATAATATGGCCAATAATATGAGTTAGATTGATAATAATAAGAGTAACAAGTATAGTAATTGTCGTTCTATCGATAATATAAGCATAATATGGCTAATAATATGAGTTAGATTGATAATAATCAGAGTAATAGGTATAGTAATTGTCGTTCAATCGATCATATAAGAATAGTATGGCTAATAATATGAGTTCGATTGATAATCGCAAGAGTAGTAGGCATAGTGATTGTCGTTCTACCGATCATATCTGCATAATATGGTTAATAATATGAGTTAGATTGATAATAATAAGAGTAATAAGTATAGTAATTGTCGTTCTATCGATCATATTAGCATAATGTGGCTAATAATATGAGTTAGATTAATAATAGTAAGAGTAATACGTATAGTAATTGTCGTCCTATCGATCATATCCACATAATATGGCCAATAATATGAGTTAGGTTGATGATAATAAGAGTAATAAGTATAGTAATTGTCGTCCTATCGATCATATAAGCATAATGTGGCTAATAATATGAGTTAGATTAATAATAGTAAGGGTAATACGTGTAGTAATTGTCGTCCTATCGATCATATCCACATGATATGCCCAATAATATGAGTTAGATTGATAATAATAAGAGTAATAAGTATAGTAATTGTCGTCCTATCGATCATATCCACATAATATGGCCAATAATATGAGTTAGATTGATAATAATAAGAGTAACAAGTATAGTAATTGTCGTTCAATCGATCCTATAAGCATAGTATGGCTAATAATATGAGTTCGATTGATAATCGCAAGAGTTGTAGGCATAGTGATTGTCGTTCTACCGATCATATCTGCATAATATGGCCAATAATATGAGTTAGATTGATAATAATAAGAGTAATGAGTAAAGTAATTGTCGTTCTATCGACCATATAAGCATAATATGGCTAATAATATGAGTTAGATTGATAATAATAAGAGTAACAAGTATAGTAATTGCCTTTCCATCGATCATATAAGCATAATATGGCTAATAATATGTGTTAGATTTATAATAATAAGAGTAACAAGTATAGTAATTGTCGTTCTATCGACCATATAAGCATAATATGGCTAATAATATGTGTTAGATTGATAATAGTAAGAGTAATAAGTATAGTAATTGTCGTTCTATCGATCATATAAGCATAATGTGGCTAATAATATGAGTTAGATTAATAATAGTAAGAGTAATACGTATAGTAATTGTCGTTCTATCGATCATATCTGCATAATATGGTTAATAATATGAGTTAGATTGATAATAATAAGAGTAATAAGTATAGTAATTGTCGTCCTATCGATCATATCCACATAATATGGCCAATAATATGAGTTGGATTGATAATAATAAGAGTAACAAGTATAGTAATTGTCTTTCTATCGATCATATAAGCATAATATGGCTAATAATATGAGTTAGATTGATAATAATAAGAGTAACAACTATAGTAATTGTCCTTCTATCGATAATATAAGCATAATAGGGCTAATAATATGAGTTAGATTGATAATAATAAGCGTAACAAGTATAGTAATTGTCGTTCAATCGATCCTATAAGCATAGTATGGCTAATAATATGAGTTCGATTGATAATCGCAAGAGTTGTAGGCATAGTGATTGTCGTTCTACCGATCATATCTGCATAATATGGCCAATAATATGAGTTAGATTGATAATAATAAGAGTAATGAGTATAGTAATTGTCGTTCTATCGACCATATAAGCATAATATGGCTAATAATATGAGTTAGATTGATAATAATAAGAGTAACAAGTATAGTAATTGCCTTTCCATCGATCATATAAGCATAATATGGCTAATAATATGTGTTAGATTTATAATAATAAGAGTAACAAGTATAGTAATTGTCGTTCTATCGACCATATAAGCATAATATGGCTAATAATATGTGTTAGATTGATAATAGGTAAGAGTAATAAGTATAGTAATTGTCGTTCAATCGATCATATAAGCATAATGTGGCTAATAATATGAGTTAGATTAATAATAGTAAGAGTAATACGTATAGTAATTGTCGTCCTATCCATCATATCCACATAATATGGCCAATAATATGAGTTAGATTGATAATAATAAGAGTAGTAAGTATAGTGATTGTCGTCCTATCGATCATATACGCATAATATGGCTAATAATATGAGTTAGATTGATAATAATAAGAGTAACAAGTATAGTAATTGTCGTTCTATCGATAATATAAGCATAATATGGCTAATAATATGAGTTAGATTGATAATAGTAAGAGTAATAAGTATAGTAATTGTCGTTCTATCGATCATATCTGCATAATATGGTTAATAATATGAGTTAGCTTGATAATAATAAGAGTAATGAGTATAGTAATTGTCGTCCTATCGATCATATCCACATAATAAGGCCAATAATATGAGCTATATTGATAATAATAAGAGTAATAAGTATAGTAATTGTCGTTCTATCGATCATATAAGCATAATGTGGCTAATAATATGAGTTAGATTAATAATAGTAAGAGTAATACGTGTAGTAATTGTCGTCCTATCGATCATATCCACATAATATGGCCAATAATATGAGTTAGATTGATAATAATAAGATTAATAAGTATAGTAATTGTCGTCCTATCGATCATATCCACATAATATGGCCAATAATATGAGTTAGATTGATAATAATAAGAGTAACAAGTATAGTAATTGTCGTTCTATCGACCATATAAGCATAATATGGCTAATAATATGTGTTAGATTTATAATAATAAGAGTAACAAGTATAGTAATTGTCGTTCTATCGACCATATAAGCATAATATGGCTAATAATATGTGTTTGATTGATAATAGTAAGAGTAATAAGTATAGTAATTGTCGTTCAATCGATCATATAAGCATAATGTGGCTAATAATATGAGTTAGATTAATAATAGTAAGAGTAATACGTGTAGTAATTGTCGTCCTATCGATCATATCCACATAATATGGCCAATAATATGAGTTAGATTGATAATAATAAGAGTAATAAGTATAGTAATTGTCGTCCTATCCATCATATCCACATAATATGGCCAATAATATGAGTTAGATTGATAATAATAAGAGTAATAAGTATAGTAATTGTCGTCCTATCGATCATATCCACATAATATGGCCAATAATATGAGTTGGATTGATAATAATAAGAGTAACAAGTATAGTAATTGTCTTTCTATCGATCATATAAGCATAATATGGCTAATAATATGAGTTAGATTGATAATAATAAGAGTAACAACTATAGTAATTGTCCTTCTATCGATAATATAAGCATAATAGGGCTAATAATATGAGTTAGATTGATAATAATAAGCGTAACAAGTATAGTAATTGTCGTTCAATCGATCCTATAAGCATAGTATGGCTAATAATATGAGTTCGATTGATAATCGCAAGAGTTGTAGGCATAGTGATTGTCGTTCTACCGATCATATCTGCATAATATGGCCAATAATATGAGTTAGATTGATAATAATAAGAGTAATGAGTAAAGTAATTGTCGTTCTATCGACCATATAAGCATAATATGGCTAATAATATGAGTTAGATTGATAATAATAAGAGTAACAAGTATAGTAATTGCCTTTCCATCGATCATATAAGCATAATATGGCTAATAATATGTGTTAGATTTATAATAATAAGAGTAACAAGTATAGTAATTGTCGTTCTATCGACCATATAAGCATAATATGGCTAATAATATGTGTTAGATTGATAATAGTAAGAGTAATAAGTATAGTAATTGTCGTTCTATCGATCATATAAGCATAATGTGGCTAATAATATGAGTTAGATTAATAATAGTAAGAGTAATACGTATAGTAATTGTCGTTCTATCGATCATATCTGCATAATATGGTTAATAATATGAGTTAGATTGATAATAATAAGAGTAATAAGTATAGTAATTGTCGTCCTATCGATCATATCCACATAATATGGCCAATAATATGAGTTGGATTGATAATAATAAGAGTAACAAGTATAGTAATTGTCTTTCTATCGATCATATAAGCATAATATGGCTAATAATATGAGTTAGATTGATAATAATAAGAGTAACAACTATAGTAATTGTCCTTCTATCGATAATATAAGCATAATAGGGCTAATAATATGAGTTAGATTGATAATAATAAGCGTAACAAGTATAGTAATTGTCGTTCAATCGATCCTATAAGCATAGTATGGCTAATAATATGAGTTCGATTGATAATCGCAAGAGTTGTAGGCATAGTGATTGTCGTTCTACCGATCATATCTGCATAATATGGCCAATAATATGAGTTAGATTGATAATAATAAGAGTAATGAGTATAGTAATTGTCGTTCTATCGACCATATAAGCATAATATGGCTAATAATATGAGTTAGATTGATAATAATAAGAGTAACAAGTATAGTAATTGCCTTTCCATCGATCATATAAGCATAATATGGCTAATAATATGTGTTAGATTTATAATAATAAGAGTAACAAGTATAGTAATTGTCGTTCTATCGACCATATAAGCATAATATGGCTAATAATATGTGTTAGATTGATAATAGTAAGAGTAATAAGTATAGTAATTGTCGTTCAATCGATCATATAAGCATAATGTGGCTAATAATATGAGTTAGATTAATAATAGTAAGAGTAATACGTATAGTAATTGTCGTCCTATCCATCATATCCACATAATATGGCCAATAATATGAGTTAGATTGATAATAATAAGAGTAGTAAGTATAGTGATTGTCGTCCTATCGATCATATAAGCATAATATGGCTAATAATATGAGTTAGATTGATAATAATAAGAGTAACAAGTATAGTAATTGTCGTTCTATCGATAATATAAGCATAATATGGCTAATAATATGAGTTAGATTGATAATAGTAAGAGTAATAAGTATAGTAATTGTCGTTCTATCGATCATATCTGCATAATATGGTTAATAATATGAGTTAGCTTGATAATAATAAGAGTAATGAGTATAGTAATTGTCGTCCTATCGATCATATCCACATAATAAGGCCAATAATATGAGCTAGATTGATAATAATAAGAGTAATAAGTATAGTAATTGTCGTTCTATCGATCATATAAGCATAATGTGGCTAATAATATGAGTTAGATTAATAATAGTAAGAGTAATACGTGTAGTAATTGTCGTCCTATCGATCATATCCACATAATATGGCCAATAATATGAGTTAGATTGATAATAATAAGAGTAATAAGTATAGTAATTGTCGTTCTATCGATAATATAAGCATAATGTGGCTAATAATATGAGTTAGATTGATAATAATAAGAGTAATAAGTATAGTAATTGTCGTTCAATCGATCATATAAGCATAATGTGGCTAATAATATGAGTTAGATTGATAATAATAAGAGTAACAAGTATAGTAAATGCCTTTCTATCGACCATATAAGCATAATATGGCTAATAATATGAGTTAGATTGATAATAATAAGAGTAACAAGTATAGTAATTGTCTTTCTATCGATCATATAAGCATAATATGGCTAATAATATGGGTTAGATTGATAATAATAAGCGTAGCAAGTATAGTAATTGTCGTTCAATCGATCATATCTGCATAATATGTTTAATAATATGAGTTAGATTGATAATAATAAGAGTAATGAGTATAGTAATTGTCGTCCTATCGATCATATCCACATAATATGGCCAATAATATGAGTTAGATTGATAATAATAAGAGTAACAAGTATAGTAATTGTCGTTCTTTCGATAATATAAGCATAATATGGCTAATAATATGTGTTGGAATGATAATAATTGGAGTAACAACTATAGTAATTGTCCTTCTATCGATAATATAAGCATAATATGGCTAATAATATGTGTTAGATTGATAATAGTAGGAGTAATAAGAATAGTAATTGTCGTTCAATCGATCATATTAGCATAATGTGGCTAATAATATGAGTTAGATTAATAATAGTAAGAGTAATACGTATAGTAATTGTCGTCCTATCGATCATATCCACATAATATGGCCAATAATATGAGTTAGATTGATAATAATAAGCGTAACAAGTATAGTAATTGTCGTTCAATCGATCCTATAAGCATAGTATGGCTAATAATATGAGTTCGATTGATAATAATAAGAGTAACAAGTATAGTAGTTGTCGTTCTATCGACCATATAAGCATAATATGGCTAATAATATGTGTTAGATTTGTAATAATAAGAGTAACAAGTATAGTAATTGTCGTTCTATCGACCATATAAGCATAATATGGCTAATAATATGTGTTAGATTGATAATAGTAAGAGTAATAAGTATAGCAATTGTCGTTCAATCGATCATATAAGCATAATGTGGCTAATAATATGAGTTAGATTAATAATAGTAAGAGTAATACGTATAGTAATTGTCGTCCTATCCATCATATCCACATAATATGGCCAATAATATGAGTTAGATTGATAATAATAAGAGTAGTAAGTATAGTGATTGTCGTCCTATCGATCATATAAGCATAATATGGCTAATAATATGAGTTAGATTGATAATAGTAAGAGTAATAAGTATAGTAATTGTCGTTCTATCGATCATATCTGCATAATATGGTTAATAATATGAGTTAGCTTGATAATAATAAGAGTAATGAGTATAGCAATTGTCGTCCTATCGATCATATCCACATAATAAGGCCAATAATATGAGCTAGATTGATAATAATAAGAGTAATAAGTATAGTAATTGTCCTCCTATCGATCATATCCACATAATATGGCCAATAATATGAGTTAGATTGATAATAATAAGAGTAACAAGTATAGTAATTGTCGTTCTATCGATCATATTAGCATAATGTGGCTAATAATATGAGTTAGATTAATAATAGTAAGAGTAATACGTATAGTAATTGTCGTCCTATCGATCATATCCACATAATATGGCCAATAATATGAGTTAGATTGATGATAATAAGAGTAATAAGTATAGTAATTGTCGTTCTATCGATCATATAAGCATAATATGGCTAATAATATATGTTAGATTGATAATAGTAAGAGTTATAAGTATAGTAATTATCGTCCTATCGATCATATCCACATAATATGGCCAATAATATGAGTCAGATTGATAATAATAAGAGTAATAAGTATTGTAATTGTCGTTCTATCGATCATATCTGCATAATATGGCCAATAATATGAGTGAGATTGATAATAATAAGAGTAATAAGTATAGTAATTGTCGTTCTATCGATAATATAAGCATAATATGGCTAATAATATGAGTTAGATTGATAATAGTAAGAGTAATAAGTATAGTAATTGTCGTTCTATCGATCATATCTGCATAATATGGTTAATAATATGAGTTAGCTTGATAATAATAAGAGTAATGAGTATAGTAATTGTCGTCCTATCGATCATATCCACATAATAAGGCCAATAATATGAGCTAGATTGATAATAATAAGAGTAATAAGTATAGTAATTGTCGTCCTATCGATCATATAAGCATAATGTGGCTAATAATATGAGTTAGATTAATAATAGTAAGGGTAATACGTGTAGTAATTGTCGTCCTATCGATCATATCCACATGATATGCCCAATAATATGAGTTAGATTGATAATAATAAGAGTAATAAGTATAGTAATTGTCGTCCTATCGATCATATCCACATAATATGGCCAATAATATGAGTTAGATTGATAATAATAAGAGTAACAAGTATAGTAATTGTCGTTCTATCGATAATATAAGCATAATATGGCTAATAATATGAGTTAGATTGATAATAATCAGAGTAATAAGTATAGTAATTGTCGTTCAATCGATCATATCTGCATAATATGGTTAATAATATGAGTTAGCTTGATAATAATAAGAGTAATGAGTATAGTAATTGTCGTCCTATCGATCATATCCACATAATAAGGCCAATAATATGAGCTAGATTGATAATAATAAGAGTAATAAGTATAGTAATTGTCGTTCTATCGATCATATAAGCATAATATGGAAATAATATGAGTTAGCTTGATAATAATAAGAGTAATAAGTATAGTAATTGTCGTCCTATCGATCATATCCACATAATATGGCCAATAATATGAGTTAGATTGATAATAATAAGATTAATAAGTATAGTAATTGTCGTCCTATCGATCATATCCACATAATATGGCCAATAATATGAGTTAGATTGATAATAATAAGAGTAACAAGTATAGTAATTGTCGTTCTATCGACCATATAAGCATAATATGGCTAATAATATGTGTTAGATTTATAATAATAAGAGTAACAAGTATAGTAATTGTCGTTCTATCGACCATATAAGCATAATATGGCTAATAATATGTGTTTGATTGATAATAGTAAGAGTAATAAGTATAGTAATTGTCGTTCAATCGATCATATAAGCATAATGTGGCTAATAATATGAGTTAGATTAATAATAGTAAGAGTAATACGTGTAGTTATTGTCGTCCTATCGATCATATCCACATAATATGGCCAATAATATGAGTTAGATTGATAATAATAAGAGTAATAAGTATAGTAATTGTCGTCCTATCCATCATATCCACATAATATGGCCAATAATATGAGTTAGATTGATAATAATAAGAGTAATAAGTATAGTAATTGTCGTCCTATCGATCATATCCACATAATATGGCCAATAATATGAGTTGGATTGATAATAATAAGAGTAACAAGTATAGTAATTGTCTTTCTATCGATCATATAAGCATAATATGGCTAATAATATGAGTTAGATTGATAATAATAAGAGTAACAACTATAGTAATTGTCCTTCTATCGATAATATAAGCATAATAGGGCTAATAATATGAGTTAGATTGATAATAATAAGCGTAACAAGTATAGTAATTGTCGTTCAATCGATCCTATAAGCATAGTATGGCTAATAATATGAGTTCGATTGATAATCGCAAGAGTTGTAGGCATAGTGATTGTCGTTCTACCGATCATATCTGCATAATATGGCCAATAATATGAGTTAGATTGATAATAATAAGAGTAATGAGTAAAGTAATTGTCGTTCTATCGACCATATAAGCATAATATGGCTAATAATATGAGTTAGATTGATAATAATAAGAGTAACAAGTATAGTAATTGCCTTTCCATCGATCATATAAGCATAATATGGCTAATAATATGTGTTAGATTTATAATAATAAGAGTAACAAGTATAGTAATTGTCGTTCTATCGACCATATAAGCATAATATGGCTAATAATATGTGTTAGATTGATAATAGTAAGAGTAATAAGTATAGTAATTGTCGTTCAATCGATCATATAAGCATAATGTGGCTAATAATATGAGTTAGATTAATAATAGTAAGAGTAATACGTATAGTAATTGTCGTTCTATCGATCATATCTGCATAATATGGTTAATAATATGAGTTAGCTTGATAATAATAAGAGTAATGAGTATAGTAATTGTCGTCCTATCGATCATATCCACATAATAAGGCCAATAATATGAGCTAGATTGATAATAATAAGAGTAATAAGTATAGTAATTGTCGTTCTATCGATCATATAAGCATAATGTGGCTAATAATATGAGTTAGATTAATAATAGTAAGAGTAATACGAGTAGTAATTGTCGTCCTATCGATCATATCCACATAATATGGCCAATAATATGAGTTAGATTGATAATAATAAGAGTAATAAGTATAGTAATTGTCGTTCTATCGATAATATAAGCATAATGTGGCTAATAATATGAGTTAGATTGATAATAATAAGAGTAATAAGTATAGTAATTGTCGTTCAATCGATCATATAAGCATAATGTGGCTAATAATATGAGTTAGATTGATAATAATAAGAGTAACAAGTATAGTAATTGCCTTTCTATCGACCATATAAGCATAATATGGCTAATAATATGAGTTAGATTGATAATAATAAGAGTAACAAGTATAGTAATTGTCTTTCTATCGATCATATAAGCATAATATGGCTAATAATATGGGTTAGATTGATAATAATAAGCGTAGCAAGTATAGTAATTGTCGTTCAATCGATCATATCTGCATAATATGTTTAATAATATGAGTTAGATTGATAATAATAAGAGTAATGAGTATTGTAATTGTCGTCCTATCGATCATATCCACATAATATGGCCAATAATATGAGTTAGATTGATAATAATAAGAGTAACAAGTATAGTAATTGTCGTTCTTTCGATAATATAAGCATAATATGGCTAATAATATGTGTTGGAATGATAATAATTGGAGTAACAACTATAGTAATTGTCCTTCTATCGATAATATAAGCATAATATGGCTAATAATATGAGTTAAATTGATAATAATAAGCGTAACAGGTATAGTAATTGTCGTTCAATCGATCATATAAGCATAGTATGGCTAATAATATGAGTTCGATTGATAATCGCAAGAGTAGTAGGCATAGTGATTGTCGTTCTACCGATCATATCTGCATAATATGGTTAATAATATGAGTTAGATTGATAATAATAAGAGTAATAAGTATAGTAATTGTCGTTCTATCGATCATATAAGCATAATATGGCTAATAATATGTGTTAGATTGATAATAGTAGGAGTAATAAGAATAGTAATTGTCGTTCAATCGATCATATTAGCATAATGTGGCTAATAATATGAGTTCGATTGATAATCGCAAGAGTTGTAGGCATAGTGATTGTCGTCCTATCCATCATATCCACATAATATTGCCAATAATATGAGTTAGATTGATAATAATAAGAGTAGTAAGTATAGTGATTGTCGTCCTATCGATCATATAAGCATAATATGGCTAATAATATGAGTTAGATTGATAATAATAAGAGTAACAAGTATAGTAATTGTCGTTCTATCGATAATATAAGCATAATATGGCTAATAATATGAGTTAGATTGATAATAGTAAGAGTAGTAAGTATAGTAATTGTCGTTCTATCGATCATATCTGCATAATATGGTTAATAATATGAGTTAGCTTGATAATAATAAGAGTAATGAGTATAGTAATTGTCGTCCTATCGATCATATCCACATAATAAGGCCAATAATATGAGCTAGATTGATAATAATAAGAGTAATAAGTATAGTAATTGTCGTTCTATCGATCATATAAGCATAATGTGGCTAATAATATGAGTTAGATTAATAATAGTAAGAGTAATACGAGTAGTAATTGTCGTCCTATCGATCATATCCACATAATATGGCCAATAATATGAGTTAGATTGATAATAATAAGAGTAATAAGTATAGTAATTGTCGTTCTATCGATAATATAAGCATAATGTGGCTAATAATATGAGTTAGATTGATAATAATAAGAGTAATAAGTATAGTAATTGTCGTTCAATCGATCATAGAAGCATAATGTGGCTAATAATATGAGTTAGATTGATAATAATAAGAGTAACAAGTATAGTAATTGCCTTTCTATCGACCATATAAGCATAATATGGCTAATAATATGAGTTAGATTGATAATAATAAGAGTAACAAGTATAGTAATTGTCTTTCTATCGATCATATAAGCATAATATGGCTAATAATATGGGTTAGATTGATAATAATAAGCGTAGCAAGTATAGTAATTGTCGTTCAATCGATCATATCTGCATAATATGTTTAATAATATGAGTTAGATTGATAATAATAAGAGTAATGAGTATTGTAATTGTCGTCCTATCGATCATATCCACATAATATGGCCAATAATATGAGTTAGATTGATAATAATAAGAGTAACAAGTATAGTAATTGTCGTTCTTTCGATAATATAAGCATAATATGGCTAATAATATGTGTTGGAATGATAATAATTGGAGTAACAACTATAGTAATTGTCCTTCTATCGATAATATAAGCATAATATGGCTAATAATATGAGTTAGATTGATAATAATAAGCGTAACAGGTATAGTAATTGTCGTTCAATCGATCATATAAGCATAGTATGGCTAATAATATGAGTTCGATTGATAATCGCAAGAGTAGTAGGCATAGTGATTGTCGTTCTACCGATCATATCTGCATAATATGGTTAATAATATGAGTTAGATTGATAATAATAAGAGTAATAAGTATAGTAATTGTCGTTCTATCGATCATATAAGCATAATATGGCTAATAATATGTGTTAGATTGATAATAGTAGGAGTAATAAGAATAGTAATTGTCGTTCAATCGATCATATTAGCATAATGTGGCTAATAATATGAGTTAGATTAATAATAGTAAGAGTAATACGTATAGTAATTGTCGTCCTATCGATCATATCCACATAATATGGCCAATAATATGAGTTAGATTGATAATAATATGCGTAACAAGTATAGTAATTGTCGTTCAATCGATCCTATAAGCATAGTATGGCTAATAATATGAGTTCGATTGATAATCGCAAGAGTTGTAGGCATAGTGATTGTCGTCCTATCCATCATATCCACATAATATTGCCAATAATATGAGTTAGATTGATAATAATAAGAGTAGTAAGTATAGTGATTGTCGTCCTATCGATCATATAAGCATAATATGGCTAATAATATGAGTTAGATTGATAATAATAAGAGTAACAAGTATAGTAATTGTCGTTCTATCGATAATATAAGCATAATATGGCTAATAATATGAGTTAGATTGATAATAGTAAGAGTAGTAAGTATAGTAATTGTCGTTCTATCGATCATATCTGCATAATATGGTTAATAATATGAGTTAGCTTGATAATAATAAGAGTAATGAGTATAGTAATTGTCGTCCTATCGATCATATCCACATAATAAGGCCAATAATATGAGCTAGATTGATAATAATAAGAGTAATAAGTATAGTAATTGTCGTTCTATCGATCATATAAGCATAATGTGGCTAATAATATGAGTTAGATTAATAATAGTAAGAGTAATACGAGTAGTAATTGTCGTCCTATCGATCATATCCACATAATATGGCCAATAATATGAGTTAGATTGATAATAATAAGAGTAATAAGTATAGTAATTGTCGTTCTATCGATAATATAAGCATAATGTGGCTAATAATATGAGTTAGATTGATAATAATAAGAGTAATAAGTATAGTAATTGTCGTTCAATCGATCATATAAGCATAATGTGGCTAATAATATGAGTTAGATTGATAATAATAAGAGTAACAAGTATAGTAATTGCCTTTCTATCGACCATATAAGCATAATATGGCTAATAATATGAGTTAGATTGATAATAATAAGAGTAACAAGTATAGTAATTGTCTTTCTATCGATCATATAAGCATAATATGGCTAATAATATGGGTTAGATTGATAATAATAAGCGTAGCAAGTATAGTAATTGTCGTTCAATCGATCATATCTGCATAATATGTTTAATAATATGAGTTAGATTGATAATAATAAGAGTAATGAGTATAGTAATTGTCGTCCTATCGATCATATCCACATAATATGGCCAATAATATGAGTTAGATTGATAATAATAAGAGTAACAAGTATAGTAATTGTCGTTCTTTCGATAATATAAGCATAATATGGCTAATAATATGTGTTGGAATGATAATAATTGGAGTAACAACTATAGTAATTGTCCTTCTATCGATAATATAAGCATAATATGGCTAATAATATGAGTTAGATTGATAATAATAAGCGTAACAGGTATAGTAATTGTCGTTCAATCGATCATATAAGCATAGTATGGCTAATAATATGAGTTCGATTGATAATCGCAAGAGTAGTAGGCATAGTGATTGTCGTTCTACCGATCATATCTGCATAATATGGTTAATAATATGAGTTAGATTGATAATAATAAGAGTAATAAGTATAGTAATTGTCGTTCTATCGATCATATAAGCATAATATGGCTAATAATATGTGTTAGATTGATAATAGTAGGAGTAATAAGAATAGTAATTGTCGTTCAATCGATCATATTAGCATAATGTGGCTAATAATATGAGTTAGATTAATAATAGTAAGAGTAATACGTATAGTAATTGTCGTCCTATCGATCATATCCACATAATATGGCCAATAATATGAGTTAGATTGATAATAATAAGCGTAACAAGTATAGTAATTGTCGTTCAATCGATCCTATAAGCATAGTATGGCTAATAATATGAGTTCGATTGATAATCGCAAGAGTTGTAGGCATAGTGATTGTCGTCCTATCCATCATATCCACATAATATTGCCAATAATATGAGTTAGATTGATAATAATAAGAGTAGTAAGTATAGTGATTGTCGTCCTATCGATCATATAAGCATAATATGGCTAATAATATGAGTTAGATTGATAATAATAAGAGTAACAAGTATAGTAATTGTCGTTCTATCGATAATATAAGCATAATATGGCTAATAATATGAGTTAGATTGATAATAGTAAGAGTAGTAAGTATAGTAATTGTCGTTCTATCGATCATATCTGCATAATATGGTTAATAATATGAGTTAGCTTGATAATAATAAGAGTAATGAGTATAGTAATTGTCGTCCTATCGATCATATCCACATAATAAGGCCAATAATATGAGCTAGATTGATAATAATAAGAGTAATAAGTATAGTAATTGTCGTTCTATCGATCATATAAGCATAATGTGGCTAATAATATGAGTTAGATTGATAATAATAAGAGTAATAAGTATAGTAATTGTCGTCCTATCGATCATATCCACATAATAAGGCCAATAATATGAGCTAGATTGATAATAATAAGAGTAATAAGTATAGTAATTGTCGTTCAATCGATCATATAAGCATAGTATGGCTAATAATATGAGTTCGATTGATAATCGCAAGAGTAGTAGGCATAGTGATTGTCGTTCTACCGATCATATCTGCATAATATGGTTAATAATATGAGTTAGATTGATAATAATAAGCGTAACAGGTATAGTAATTGTCGTTCAATCGATCATATAAGCATAGTATGGCTAATAATATGAGTTCGATTGATAATCGCAAGAGTAGTAGGCATAGTGATTGTCGTTCTACCGATCATATCTGCATAATATGGTTAATAATATGAGTTAGATTGATAATAATAAGAGTAATAAGTATAGTAATTGTCGTTCTATCGATCATATAAGCATAATATGGCTAATAATATGTGTTAGATTGATAATAGTAGGAGTAATAAGAATAGTAATTGTCGTTCAATCGATCATATTAGCATAATGTGGCTAATAATATGAGTTAGATTAATAATAGTAAGAGTAATACGTATAGTAATTGTCGTCCTATCGATCATATCCACATAATATGGCCAATAATATGAGTTAGATTGATAATAATAAGCGTAACAAGTATAGTAATTGTCGTTCAATCGATCCTATAAGCATAGTATGGCTAATAATATGAGTTCGATTGATAATCGCAAGAGTTGTAGGCATAGTGATTGTCGTCCTATCCATCATATCCACATAATATTGCCAATAATATGAGTTAGATTGATAATAATAAGAGTAGTAAGTATAGTGATTGTCGTCCTATCGATCATATAAGCATAATATGGCTAATAATATGAGTTAGATTGATAATAATAAGAGTAACAAGTATAGTAATTGTCGTTCTATCGATAATATAAGCATAATATGGCTAATAATATGAGTTAGATTGATAAAAGTAAGAGTAGTAAGTATAGTAATTGTCGTTCTATCGATCATATCTGCATAATATGGTTAATAATATGAGTTAGCTTGATAATAATAAGAGTAATGAGTATAGTAATTGTCGTCCTATCGATCATATCCACATAATAAGGCCAATAATATGAGCTAGATTGATAATAATAAGAGTAATAAGTATAGTAATTGTCGTTCTATCGATCATATAAGCATAATGTGGCTAATAATATGAGTTAGATTAATAATAGTAAGAGTAATACGAGTAGTAATTGTCGTCCTATCGATCATATCCACATAATATGGCCAATAATATGAGTTAGATTGATAATAATAAGAGTAATAAGTATAGTAATTGTCGTTCTATCGATAATATAAGCATAATGTGGCTAATAATATGAGTTAGATTGATAATAATAAGAGTAATAAGTATAGTAATTGTCGTTCAATCGATCATATAAGCATAATGTGGCTAATAATATGAGTTAGATTGATAATAATAAGAGTAACAAGTATAGTAATTGCCTTTCTATCGACCATATAAGCATAATATGGCTAATAATATGAGTTAGATTGATAATAATAAGAGTAACAAGTATAGTAATTGTCTTTCTATCGATCATATAAGCATAATATGGCTAATAATATGGGTTAGATTGATAATAATAAGCGTAGCAAGTATAGTAATTGTCGTTCAATCGATCATATCTGCATAATATGTTTAATAATATGAGTTAGATTGATAATAATAAGAGTAATGAGTATAGTAATTGTCGTCCTATCGATCATATCCACATAATATGGCCAATAATATGAGTTAGATTGATAATAATAAGAGTAACAAGTATAGTAATTGTCGTTCTTTCGATAATATAAGCATAATATGGCTAATAATATGTGTTGGAATGATAATAATTGGAGTAACAACTATAGTAATTGTCCTTCTATCGATAATATAAGCATAATATGGCTAATAATATGAGTTAGATTGATCATAATAAGCGTAACAGGTATAGTAATTGTCGTTCAATCGATCATATAAGCATAGTATGGCTAATAATATGAGTTCGATTGATAATCGCAAGAGTAGTAGGCATAGTGATTGTCGTTCTACCGATCATATCTGCATAATATGGTTAATAATATGAGTTAGATTGATAATAATAAGAGTAATAAGTATAGTAATTGTCGTTCTATCGATCATATAAGCATAATATGGCTAATAATATGTGTTAGATTGATAATAGTAGGAGTAATAAGAATAGTAATTGCCGTTCAATCGATCATATTAGCATAATGTGGCTAATAATATGAGTTAGATTAATAATAGTAAGAGTAATACGTATAGTAATTGTCGTCCTATCGATCATATCCACATAATATGGCCAATAATATGAGTTAGATTGATAATAATAAGCGTAACAAGTATAGTAATTGTCGTTCAATCGATCCTATAATCATAGTATGGCTAATAATATGAGTTCGATTGATAATCGCAAGAGTTGTAGGCATAGTGATTGTCGTCCTATCCATCATATCCACATAATATTGCCAATAATATGAGTTAGATTGATAATAATAAGAGTAGTAAGTATAGTGATTGTCGTCCTATCGATCATATAAGCATAATATGGCTAATAATATGAGTTAGATTGATAATAATAAGAGTAACAAGTATAGTAATTGTCGTTCTATCGATAATGTAAGCATAATATGGCTAATAATATGAGTTAGATTGATAATAGTAAGAGTAGTAAGTATAGTAATTGTCGTTCTATCGATCATATCTGCATAATATGGTTAATAATATGAGTTAGCTTGATAATAATAAGAGTAATGAGTATAGTAATTGTCGTCCTATCGATCATATCCACATAATAAGGCCAATAATATGAGCTAGATTGATAATAATAAGAGTAATAAGTATAGTAATTGTCGTTCTATCGATCATATAAGCATAATGTGGCTAATAATATGAGTTAGATTAATAATAGTAAGAGTAATACGAGTAGTAATTGTCGTCCTATCGATCATATCCACATAATATGGCCAATAATATGAGTTAGATTGATAATAATAAGAGTAATAAGTATAGTAATTGTCGTTCAATCGATCCTATAAGCATAGTATGGCTAATAATATGAGTTAGATTGATAATAATAAGAGTAACAAGTTTAGTAATTGCCTTTCCATCGATCATATAAGCATAATATGGCTAATAATATGAGTTAGATTGATAATAATAAGAGTAATAAGTATAGTAATTGTCGTTCTATCGATAATATAAGCATAATGTGGCTAATAATATGAGTTAGATTGATAATAATAAGAGTAACAAGTATAGTAATTGTCGTTCTTTCGATAATATAAGCATAATATGGCTAATAATATGTGTTGGATTTATAATAATTGGAGTAACAACTATAGTAATTGTCCTTCTATCGATAATATAAGCATAATATGGCTAATAATATGAGTTAGATTGATAATAATAAGCGTAACAAGTATAGTAATTGTCGTTCAATCGATCATATAAGCATAGTATGGCTAATAATATGAGTTCGATTGATAATCGCAAGAGTAGTAGGCATAGTGATTGTCGTTCTACCGATCATATCTGCATAATATGGTTAATAATATGAGTTAGATTGATAATAATAAGAGTAATAAGTATAGTAATTGTCGTTCTATCGATCATATAAGCATAATATGGCTAATAATATGTGTTAGATTGATAATAGTAGGAGTAATAAGAATAGTAATTGTCGTTCAATCGATCATATAAGCATAATGTGGCTAATAATATGAGTTAGATTAATAATAGTAAGAGTAATACGTATAGTAATTGCGTCCTATCGATCATATCCACATAATATGGCCAATAATATGAGTTAGATTGATAATAATAAGAGTAATAAGTATAGTAATTGTCGTCCTATCGATCATATCCACATAATATGGCCAATAATATGAGTTAGATTGATAATAATAAGAGTAACAAGTATAGTAGTTGTCGTTCTATCGACCATATAAGCATAATATGGCTAATAATATGTGTTAGATTTGTAATAATAAGAGTAACAAGTATAGTAATTGTCGTTCTATCGACCATATAACCATAATATGGCTAATAATATGTGTTAGATTGATAATAGTAAGAGTAATAAGTATAGCAATTGTCGTTCAATCGATCATATAAGCATAATGTGGCTAATAATATGAGTTAGATTAATAATAGTAAGAGTAATACGTATAGTAATTGGCGTCCTATCCATCATATCCACATAATATGGCCAATAATATGAGTTAGATTGATAATAATAAGAGTAGTAAGTATAGTGACTGTCGTCCTATCGATCATATAAGCATAATATGGCTAATAATATGAGTTAGATTGATAATAGTAAGAGTAATAAGTATAGTAATTGTCGTTCTATCGATCATATCTGCATAATATGGTTAATAATATGAGTTAGCTTGATAATAATAAGAGTAATGAGTATAGCAATTGTCGTCCTATCGATCATATCCACATAATGAGGCCAATAATATGAGCTAGATTGATAATAATAAGAGTAATAAGTATAGTAATTGACGTTCTATCGATCATATCAGCATAATGTGGCTAATAATATGAGTTAGATTAATAATAGTAAGGGTAATACGTGTAGTAATTGTCGTCCTATCGATCATATCCACATAATATGGCCAATAATATGAGTTAGATTGATAATAATTAGAGTAATAAGTATAGTAATTGTCGTCCTATCGATCATATCCACATAATATGGCCAATAATATGAGTTAGATTGATAATAATAAGAGTAACAAGTATAGTAATTGTCGTTCTATCGATAATATAAGCATAATATGGCTAATAATATGAGTTAGATTGATAATAATCAGAGTAATAAGTATAGTAATTGTCGTTCAATCGATCATATCTGCATAATATGGTTAATAATATGAGTTAGCTTGATAATAATAAGAGTAATGAGTATAGTAATTGTCGTCCTATCGATCATATCCACATAATAAGGCCAATAATATGAGCTAGATTGATAATAATAAGCGTAATAAGTATAGTAATTGTCGTTCTATCGATCATATAAGCATAATATGGAAATAATATGAGTTAGCTTGATAATAATAAGAGTAATAAGTATAGTAATTGTCGTCCTATCGATCATATCCACATAATATGGCCAATAATATGAGTTAGATTGATAATAATAAGAGTAATAAGTATAGTAATTGTCGTCCTATCGATCATATCCACATAATATGGCCAATAATATGAGTTAGATTGATAATAATAAGAGTAACAAGTATAGTAATTGTCGATCTATCGACCATATAAGCATAATATGGCTAATAATATGTGTTAGATTTATAATAATAAGAGTAACAAGTATAGTAATTGTCGTTCTATCGACCATATAAGCATAATATGGCTAATAATATGTGTTAGATTGATAATAGTAAGAGTAATAAGTATAGTAATTGTCGTTCAATCGATCATATAAGCATAATCTGGCTAATAATATGAGTTAGATTAATAATAGTAAGAGTAATACGTGTAGTAATTGTCGTCCTATCGATCATATCCACATAATATGGCCAATAATATGAGTTAGATTGATAATAATAAGAGTAATAAGTATAGTAATTGTCGTCCTATCGATCATATCCACATAATATGGCCAATAATATGAGTTGGATTGATAATAATAAGAGTAACAAGTATAGTAATTGTCTTTCTATCGATCATATAAGCATAATATGGCTAATAATATGAGTTAGATTGATAATAATAAGAGTAACAACTATAGTAATTGTCCTTCTATCGATAATATAAGCATAATAGGGCTAATAATATGAGTTAGATTGATAATAATAAGCGTAACAAGTATAGTAATTGTCGTTCAATCGATCCTATAAGCATAGTATGGCTAATAATATGAGTTAGATTGATAATAATATGAGTAACAAGTATAGTAATTGTCGTTCTATCGATAATATAAGCATAATATGGCTAATAATATGAGTTAGATTGATAATAGTAAGAGTAATAAGTATAGTAATTGTCGTTCTATCGATCATATCTGCATAATATGGTTAATAATATGAGTTAGTTTGATAATAATAAGAGTAATGAGTATAGTAATTGTCGTCCTATCGATCATATCCACATAATAAGGCCAATAATATGAGCTAGATTGATAATAATAAGAGTAATAAGTATAGTAATTGTCGTTCTATCGATCATATAAGCATAATGTGGCTAATAATATGAGTTAGATTAATAATAGTAAGAGTAATACGTGTAGTAATTGTCGTCCTATCGATCATATCCACATAATATGGCCAATAATATGAGTTAGATTGATAATAATAAGAGTAATAAGTATAGTAATTGTCGTTCTATCGATAATATAAGCATAATGTGGCTAATAATATGAGTTAGATTGATAATAATAAGAGTAATAAGTATAGTAATTGTCGTTCAATCGATCATATAAGCATAATGTGGCTAATAATATGAGTTAGATTGATAATAATAAGAGTAACAAGTATAGTAATTGCCTTTCTATCGACCATATAAGCATAATATGGCTAATAATATGAGTTAGATTGATAATAATAAGAGCAACAAGTATAGTAATTGTCTTTCTATCGATCATATAAGCATAATATGGCTAATAATATGGGTTAGATTGATAATAATAAGCGTAGCAAGTATAGTAATTGTCGTTCAATCGATCATATCTGCATAATATGGCTAATAATATGTGTTAGATTGATAATAGTAGGAGTAATAAGAATAGTAATTGTCGTTCAATCGATCATATTAGCATAATGTGGCTAATAATATGAGTTAGATTAATAATAGTAAGAGTAATACGTATAGTAATTGTCGTCCTATCGATCATATCCACATAATATGGCCAATAATATGAGTTAGATTGATAATAATAAGCGTAACAAGTATAGTAATTGTCGTTCAATCGATCCTATAAGCATAGTATGGCTAATAATATGAGTTCGATTGATAATCGCAAGAGTTGTAGGCATAGTGATTGTCGTCCTATCCATCATATCCACATAATATTGCCAATAATATGAGTTAGATTGATAATAATAAGAGTAGTAAGTATAGTGATTGTCGTCCTATCGATCATATAAGCATAATATGGCTAATAATATGAGTTAGATTGATAATAATAAGAGTAACAAGTATAGTAATTGTCGTTCTATCGATAATATAAGCATAATATGGCTAATAATATGAGTTAGATTGATAATAGTAAGAGTAGTAAGTATAGTAATTGTCGTTCTATCGATCATATCTGCATAATATGGTTAATAATATGAGTTAGCTTGATAATAATAAGAGTAATGAGTATAGTAATTGTCGTCCTATCGATCATATCCACATAATAAGGCCAATAATATGAGCTAGATTGATAATAATAAGAGTAATAAGTATAGTAATTGTCGTTCTATCGATCATATAAGCATAATGTGGCTAATAATATGAGTTAGATTAATAATAGTAAGAGTAATACGAGTAGTAATTGTCGTCCTATCGATCATATCCACATAATATGGCCAATAATATGAGTTAGATTGATAATAATAAGAGTAATAAGTATAGTAATTGTCGTTCTATCGATAATATAAGCATAATGTGGCTAATAATATGAGTTAGATTGATAATAATAAGAGTAATAAGTATAGTAATTGTCGTTCAATCGATCATATAAGCATAATGTGGCTAATAATATGAGTTAGATTGATAATAATAAGAGTAACAAGTATAGTAATTGCCTTTCTATCGACCATATAAGCATAATATGGCTAATAATATGAGTTAGATTGATAATAATAAGAGTAACAAGTATAGTAATTGTCTTTCTATCGATCATATAAGCATAATATGGCTAATAATATGGGTTAGATTGATAATAATAAGCGTAGCAAGTATAGTAATTGTCGTTCAATCGATCATATCTGCATAATATGTTTAATAATATGAGTTAGATTGATAATAATAAGAGTAATGAGTATAGTAATTGTCGTCCTATCGATCATATCCACATAATATGGCCAATAATATGAGTTAGATTGATAATAATAAGAGCAACAAGTATAGTAATTGTCGTTCTTTCGATAATATAAGCATAATATGGCTAATAATATGTGTTGGAATGATAATAATTGGAGTAACAACTATAGTAATTGTCCTTCTATCGATAATATAAGCATAATATGGCTAATAATATGAGTTAGATTGATCATAATAAGCGTAACAGGTATAGTAATTGTCGTTCAATCGATCATATAAGCATAGTATGGCTAATAATATGAGTTCGATTGATAATCGCAAGAGTAGTAGGCATAGTGATTGTCGTTCTACCGATCATATCTGCATAATATGGTTAATAATATGAGTTAGATTGATAATAATAAGAGTAATAAGTATAGTAATTGTCGTTCTATCGATCATATAAGCATAATATGGCTAATAATATGTGTTAGATTGATAATAGTAGGAGTAATAAGAATAGTAATTGCCGTTCAATCGATCATATTAGCATAATGTGGCTAATAATATGAGTTAGATTAATAATAGTAAGAGTAATACGTATAGTAATTGTCGTCCTATCGATCATATCCACATAATATGGCCAATAATATGAGTTAGATTGATAATAATAAGCGTAACAAGTATAGTAATTGTCGTTCAATCGATCCTATAAGCATAGTATGGCTAATAATATGAGTTCGATTGATAATCGCAAGAGTTGTAGGCATAGTGATTGTCGTCCTATCCATCATATCCACATAATATTGCCAATAATATGAGTTAGATTGATAATAATAAGAGTAGTAAGTATAGTGATTGTCGTCCTATCGATCATATAAGCATAATATGGCTAATAATATGAGTTAGATTGATAATAATAAGAGTAACAAGTATAGTAATTGTCGTTCTATCGATAATGTAAGCATAATATGGCTAATAATATGAGTTAGATTGATAATAGTAAGAGTAGTAAGTATAGTAATTGTCGTTCTATCGATCATATCTGCATAATATGGTTAATAATATGAGTTAGCTTGATAATAATAAGAGTAATGAGTATAGTAATTGTCGTCCTATCGATCATATCCACATAATAAGGCCAATAATATGAGCTAGATTGATAATAATAAGAGTAATAAGTATAGTAATTGTCGTTCTATCGATCATATAAGCATAATGTGGCTAATAATATGAGTTAGATTAATAATAGTAAGAGTAATACGAGTAGTAATTGTCGTCCTATCGATCATATCCACATAATATGGCCAATAATATGAGTTAGATTGATAATAATAAGAGTAATAAGTATAGTAATTGTCGTTCTATCGATAATATAAGCATAATGTGGCTAATAATATGAGTTAGATTGATAATAATAAGAGTAATAAGTATAGTAATTGTCGTTCAATCGATCATATAAGCATAATGTGGCTAATAATATGAGTTAGATTGATAATAATAAGAGTAACAAGTATAGTAATTGCCTTTCTATCGACCATATAAGCATAATATGGCTAATAATATGAGTTAGATTGATAATAATAAGAGTAACAAGTATAGTAATTGTCTTTCTATCGATCATATAAGCATAATATGGCTAATAATATGGGTTAGATTGATAATAATAAGCGTAGCAAGTATAGTAATTGTCGTTCAATCGATCATATCTGCATAATATGTTTAATAATATGAGTTAGATTGATAATAATAAGAGTAATGAGTATAGTAATTGTCGTCCTATCGATCATATCCACATAATATGGCCAATAATATGAGTTAGATTGATAATAATTAGAGTAATAAGTATAGTAATTGTCGTCCTATCGATCATATCCACATAATATGGCCAATAATATGAGTTAGATTGATAATAATAAGAGTAACAAGTATAGTAATTGTCGTTCTATCGATAATATAAGCATAATATGGCTAATAATATGAGTTAGATTGATAATAATCAGAGTAATAAGTATAGTGATTGTCGTTCAATCGATCATATCTGCATAATATGGTTAATAATATGAGTTAGCTTGATAATAATAAGAGTAATGAGTATAGTAATTGTCGTCCTATCGATCATATCCACATATTAAGGCCAATAATATGAGCTAGATTGATAATAATAAGCGTAATAAGTATAGTAATTGTCGTTCTATCGATCATATAAGCATAATATGGAAATAATATGAGTTAGCTTGATAATAATAAGAGTAATAAGTATAGTAATTGTCGTCCTATCGATCATATCCACATAATATGGCCAATAATATGAGTTAGATTGATAATAATAAGAGTAACAAGTATAGTAATTGTCGTTCTATCGACCATATAAGCATAATATGGCTAATAATATGTGTTAGATTGATAATAGTAAGAGTAATAAGTATAGTAATTGTCGTTCAATCGATCATATAAGCATAATCTGGCTAATAATATGAGTTAGATTAATAATAGTAAGAGTAATACGTGTAGTAATTGTCGTCCTATCGATCATATCCACATAATATGGCCAATAATATGAGTTAGATTGATAATAATAAGAGTAATAAGTATAGTAATTGTCGTCCTATCGATCATATCCACATAATATGGCCAATAATATGAGTTGGATTGATAATAATAAGAGTAACAAGTATAGTAATTGTCTTTCTATCGATCATATAAGCATAATATGGCTAATAATATGAGTTAGATTGATAATAATAAGAGTAACAACTATAGTAATTGTCCTTCTATCGATAATATAAGCATAATAGGGCTAATAATATGAGTTAGATTGATAATAATAAGCGTAACAAGTATAGTAATTGTCGTTCAATCGATCCTATAAGCATAGTATGGCTAATAATATGAGTTCGATTGATAATCGCAAGAGTTGTAGGCATAGTGATTGTCGTTCTACCGATCATATCTGCATAATATGGCCAATAATATGAGTTAGATTGATAATAATAAGAGTAATGAGTATAGTAATTGTCGTTCTATCGACCATATAAGCATAATATGGCTAATAATATGAGTTAGATTGATAATAATAAGAGTAACAAGTATAGTAATTGCCTTTCCATCGATCATATAAGCATAATATGGCTAATAATATGTGTTAGATTTATAATAATAAGAGTAACAAGTATAGTAATTGTCGTTCTATCGACCATATAAGCATAATATGGCTAATAATATGTGTTAGATTGATAATAGTAAGAGTAATAAGTATAGTAATTGTCGTTCAATCGATCATATAAGCATAATGTGGCTAATAATATGAGTTAGATTAATAATAGTAAGAGTAATACGTATAGTAATTGTCGTCCTATCCATCATATCCACATAATATGGCCAATAATATGAGTTAGATTGATAATAATAAGAGTAGTAAGTATAGTGATTGTCGTCCTATCGATCATATAAGCATAATATGGCTAATAATATGAGTTAGATTGATAATAATATGAGTAACAAGTATAGTAATTGTCGTTCTATCGATAATATAAGCATAATATGGCTAATAATATGAGTTAGATTGATAATAGTAAGAGTAATAAGTATAGTAATTGTCGTTCTATCGATCATATCTGCATAATATGGTTAATAATATGAGTTAGCTTGATAATAATAAGAGTAATGAGTATAGTAATTGTCGTCCTATCGATCATATCCACATAATAAGGCCAATAATATGAGCTAGATTGATAATAATAAGAGTAATAAGTATGGTAATTGTCGTTCTATCGATCATATAAGCATAATGTGGCTAATAATATGAGTTAGATTAATAATAGTAAGAGTAATACGTGTAGTAATTGTCGTCCTATCGATCATGTCCACATAATATGGCCAATAATATGAGTTAGATTGATAATAATAAGAGTAATAAGTATAGTAATTGCCCTTCTATCGACGATATAAGCATAATATGGCTAATAATATGAGTTAGATTGATAATAATAAGAGCAACAAGTATAGTAATTGTCTTTCTATCGATCATATAAGCATAATATGGCTAATAATATGGGTTAGATTGATAATAATAAGCGTAGCAAGTATAGTAATTGTCGTTCAATCTATCATATCTGCATAATATGTTTAATAATATGAGTTAGATTGATAATAATAAGAGTAATGAGTATAGTAATTGTCGTCCTATCGATCATATCCACATAATATGGCCAATAATATGAGTTAGATTGATAATAATAAGAGTAACAAGTATAGTAATTGTCGTTCTTTCGATAATATAAGCATAATATGGCTAATAATATGTGTTGGAATGATAATAATTGGAGTAACAACTATAGTAATTGTCCTTCTATCGATAATATAAGCATAATATGGCTAATAATATGAGTTAGATTGATAATAATAAGCGTAACAGGTATAGTAATTGTCGTTCAATCGATCATATAAGCATAGTATGGCTAATAATATGAGTTCGATTGATAATCGCAAGAGTAGTAGGCATAGTGATTGTCGTTCTACCGATCATATCTGCATAATATGGTTAATAATATGAGTTAGATTGATAATAATAAGAGTAATAAGTATAGTAATTGTCGTTCTATCGATCATATAAGCATAATATGGCTAATAATATGTGTTAGATTGATAATAGTAGGAGTAATAAGAATAGTAATTGTCGTTCAATCGATCATATTAGCATAATGTGGCTAATAATATGAGTTAGATTAATAATAGTAAGAGTAATACGTATAGTAATTGTCGTCCTATCGATCATATCCACATAATATGGCCAATAATATGAGTTAGATTGATAATAATAAGCGTAACAAGTATTGTAATTGTCGTTCAATCGATCCTATAAGCATAGTATGGCTAATAATATGAGTTCGATTGATAATCGCAAGAGTTGTAGGCATAGTGATTGTCGTCCTATCCATCATATCCACATAATATGGCCAATAATATGAGTTAGATTGATAATAATAAGAGTAGTAAGTATAGTGATTGTCGTCCTATCGATCATATAAGCATAATATGGCTAATAATATGAGTTAGATTGATAACAATAAGAGTAACAAGTATAGTAATTGTCGTTCTATCGATAATATAAGCATAATATGGCTAATAATATGAGTTAGATTGATAATAGTAAGAGTAATAAGTATAGTAATTGTCGTTCTATCGATCATATCTGCATAATATGGTTAATAATATGAGTTAGCTTTATAATAATAAGAGTAATGAGTATAGTAATTGTCGTCCTATCGATCATATCCACATAATAAGGCCAATAATATGAGTTAGATTGATAGTAATAAGCGTAACAAGTATAGTAATTGTCGTTCAATCGATCCTATAAGCATAGTATGGCTAATAATATGAGTTCGATTGATAATCGCAAGAGTTGTAGGCATAGTGATTGTCGTTCTACCGATCATATCTGCATAATATGGCCAATAATATGAGTTAGATTGATAATAATAAGAGTAATGAGTATAGTAATTGTCGTTCTATCGACCATATAAGCATAATATGGCTAATAATATGAGTTAGATTGATAATAATAAGAGTAACAAGTATAGTAATTGCCTTTCCATCGATCATATAAGCATAATATGGCTAATAATATGTGTTAGATTTATAATAATAAGAGTAACAAGTATAGTAATTGTCGTTCTATCAACCATATAAGCATAATATGGCTAATAATATGTGTTAGATTGATAATAGTAGGAGTAATAAGTATAGTAATTGTCGTTCAATCGATCATATAAGCATAATGTGGCTAATAATATGAGTTAGATTAATAATAGTAAGAGTAATACGTATAGTAATTGTCGTCCTATCCATCATATCCACATGATATGGCCAATAATATGAGTTAGATTGATAATAATAAGAGTAGTAAGTATAGTGATTGTCGTCCTATCGATCATATAAGCATAATATGGCTAATAATATGAGTTAGATTGATAATAATATGAGTAACAAGTATAGTAATTGTCGTTCTATCGATAATATAAGCATAATATGGCTAAGAATATGAGTTAGATTGATAATAGTAAGAGTAATAAGTATAGTAATTGTCGTTCTATCGATCATATCTGCATAATATGGTTAATAATATGAGTTTGCTTGATAATAATAAGAGTAATGAGTATAGTAATTGTCGTCCTATCGATCATATCCACATAATAAGGCCAATAATATGAGCTAGATTGATAATAATAAGAGTAATAAGTATAGTAATTGTCGTTCTATCGATCATATAAGCATAATGTGGCTAATAATATGAGTTAGATTAATAATAGTAAGAGTAATACGTGTAGTAATTGTCGTCCTATCGATCATATCCACATAATATGGCCAATAATATGAGTTAGATTGATAATAATAAGAGTAATAAGTATAGTAATTGTCGTTCTATCGATAATATAAGCATAATGTGGCTAATAATATGAGTTAGATTGATAATAATAAGAGTAATAAGTTTAGTAATTGTCGTTCAATCGATCATATAAGCATAATGTGGCTAATAATATGAGTTAGATTGATAATAATAAGAGTAACAAGTATAGTAATTGCCTTTCTATCGACCATATAAGCATAATGTGGCTAATAATATGAGTTAGATTGATAATAATAAGAGTAACAAGTATAGTAATTGCATTTCTATCGACCATATAAGCATAATATGGCTAATAATATGAGTTAGATTGATAATAATAAGAGTAACAAGTATAGTAATTGTCTTTCTATCGATCATATAAGCATAATATGGCTAATAATATGGGTTAGATTGATAATAATAAGCGTAGCAAGTATAGTAATTGTCGTTCAATCGATCATATCTGCATAATATGTTTAATAATATGAGTTAGATTGATAATAATAAGAGTAATGAGTATAGTAATTGTCGTCCTATCGATCATATCCACATAATATGGCCAATAATATGAGTTAGATTGATAATAATAAGAGTAACAAGTATAGTAATTGTCGTTCTTTCGATAATATAAGCATAATATGGCTAATAATATGTGTTGGAATGATAATAATTGGAGTAACAACTATAGTAATTGTCCTTCTATCTATAATATAAGCATAATATGGCTAATAATATGAGTTAGATTGATAATAATAAGCGTAACAGGTATAGTAATTGTCGTTCAATCGATCATATAAGCATAGTATGGCTAATAATATGAGTTCGATTGATAATCGCAAGAGTAGTAGGCATAGTGATTGTCGTTCTACCGATCATATCTGCATGATATGGTTAATAATATGAGTTACATTGATAATAATAAGAGTAATAAGTATAGTAATTGTCGTTCTATCGATCATATAAGCATAATATGGCTAATAATATGTGTTAGATTGATAATAGTAGGAGTAATAAGAATAGTAATTGTCGTTCAATCGATCATATTAGCATAATGTGGCTAATAATATGAGTTAGATTAATAATAGTAAGAGTAATACGTATAGTAATTGTCGTCCTATCGATCATATCCACATAATATGGCCAATAATATGAGTTAGATTGATAATAATAAGCGTAACAAGTATAGTAATTGTCGTTCAATCGATCCTATAAGCATAGTATGGCTTATAATATGAGTTCGATTGATAATCGCAAGAGTTGTAGGCATAGTGATTGTCGTCCTATCCATCATATCCACATAATATTGCCAATAATATGAGTTAGATTGATAATAATAAGAGTAGTAAGTATAGTGATTGTCGTCCTATCGTTCATATAAGCATAATATGGCTAATAATATGAGTTAGATTGATAATAGTAAGAGTAGTAAGTATAGTAATTGTCGTTCTATCGATCATATCTGCATAATATGGTTAATAATATGAGTTAGCTTGATAATAATAAGAGTAATGAGTATAGTAATTTTCGTCCTATCGATCATATCCACATAATAAGGCCAATAATATGAGCTAGATTGATAATAATAAGAGTAATAAGTATAGTAATTGTCGTTCTATCGATCATATAAGCATAATGTGGCTAATAATATGAGTTAGATTAATAATAGTAAGAGTAATACGAGTAGTAATTGTCGTCCTATCGATCATATCCACATAATATGGCCAATAATATGAGTTAGATTGATAATAATAAGAGTAATAAGTATAGTAATTGTCGTTCTATCGATAATATAAGCATAATATGGCTAATAATATGTGTTAGATTGATAATAGTAGGAGTAATAAGTATAGTAATTGTCGTTCAATCGATCATATAAGCATAATGTGGCTAATAATATGAGTTAGATTAATAATAGTAAGAGTAATACGTATAGTAATTGTCGTCCTATCCATCATATCCACATGATATGGCCAATAATATGAGTTAGATTGATAATAATAAGAGTAGTAAGTATAGTGATTGTCGTCCTATCGATCATATAAGCATAATATGGCTAATAATATGAGTTAGATTGATAACAATAAGAGTAACAAGTATAGTAATTGTCGTTCTATCGATAATATAAGCATAATATGGCTAATAATATGAGTTAGATTGATAATAGTAAGAGTAATAAGTATAGTAATTGTCGTTCTATCGATCATATCTGCATAATATGGTTAATAATATGAGTTAGCTTGATAATAATAAGAGTAATGAGTATAGTAATTGTCGTCCTATCGATCATATCCACATAATAAGGCCAATAATATGAGTTAGATTGATAATAATAAGCGTAACAAGTATAGTAATTGTCGTTCAATCGATCCTATAAGCATAGTATGGCTAATAATATGAGTTCGATTGATAATCGCAAGAGTTGTAGGCATAGTGATTGTCGTTCTACCGATCATATCTGCATAATATGGCCAATAATATGAGTTAGATTGATAATAATAAGAGTAATGAGTATAGTAATTGTCGTTCTATCGACCATATAAGCATAATATGGCTAATAATATGAGTTAGATTGATAATAATAAGAGTAACAAGTATAGTAATTGCCTTTCCATCGATCATATAAGCATAATATGGCTAATAATATGTGTTAGATTTATAATAATAAGAGTAACAAGTATAGTAATTGTCATTCTATCAACCATATAAGCATAATATGGCTAATAATATGTGTTAGATTGATAATAGTAGGAGTAATAAGTATAGTAATTGTCGTTCAATCGATCATATAAGCATAATGTGGCTAATAATATGAGTTAGATTAATAATAGTAAGAGTAATACGTATAGTAATTGTCGTCCTATCCATCATATCCACATGATATGGCCAATAATATGAGTTAGATTGATAATAATAAGAGTAGTAAGTATAGTGATTGTCGTCCTATCGATCATATAAGCATAATATGGCTAATAATATGAGTTAGATTGATAATAATATGAGTAACAAGTATAGTAATTGTCGTTCTATCGATAATATAAGCATAATATGGCTAAGAATATGAGTTAGATTGATAATAGTAAGAGTAATAAGTATAGTAATTGTCGTTCTATCGATCATATCTGCATAATATGGTTAATAATATGAGTTTGCTTGATAATAATAAGAGTAATGAGTATAGTAATTGTCGTCCTATCGATCATATCCACATAATAAGGCCAATAATATGAGCTAGATTGATAATAATAAGAGTAATAAGTATAGTAATTGTCGTTCTATCGATCATATAAGCATAATGTGGCTAATAATATGAGTTAGATTAATAATAGTAAGAGTAATACGTGTAGTAATTGTCGTCCTATCGATCATATCCACATAATATGGCCAATAATATGAGTTAGATTGATAATAATAAGAGTAATAAGTATAGTAATTGTCGTTCTATCGATAATATAAGCATAATGTGGCTAATAATATGAGTTAGATTGATAATAATAAGAGTAATAAGTTTAGTAATTGTCGTTCAATCGATCATATAAGCATAATGTGGCTAATAATATGAGTTAGATTGATAATAATAAGAGTAACAAGTATAGTAATTGCCTTTCTATCGACCATATAAGCATAATGTGGCTAATAATATGAGTTAGATTGATAATAATAAGAGTAACAAGTATAGTAATTGCATTTCTATCGACCATATAAGCATAATATGGCTAATAATATGAGTTAGATTGATAATAATAAGAGTAACAAGTATAGTAATTGTCTTTCTATCGATCATATAAGCATAATATGGCTAATAATATGGGTTAGATTGATAATAATAAGCGTAGCAAGTATAGTAATTGTCGTTCAATCGATCATATCTGCATAATATGTTTAATAATATGAGTTAGATTGATAATAATAAGAGTAATGAGTATAGTAATTGTCGTCCTATCGATCATATCCACATAATATGGCCAATAATATGAGTTAGATTGATAATAATAAGAGTAACAAGTATAGTAATTGTCGTTCTTTCGATAATATAAGCATAATATGGCTAATAATATGTGTTGGAATGATAATAATTGGAGTAACAACTATAGTAATTGTCCTTCTATCTATAATATAAGCATAATATGGCTAATAATATGAGTTAGATTGATAATAATAAGCGTAACAGGTATAGTAATTGTCGTTCAATCGATCATATAAGCATAGTATGGCTAATAATATGAGTTCGATTGATAATCGCAAGAGTAGTAGGCATAGTGATTGTCGTTCTACCGATCATATCTGCATGATATGGTTAATAATATGAGTTACATTGATAATAATAAGAGTAATAAGTATAGTAATTGTCGTTCTATCGATCATATAAGCATAATATGGCTAATAATATGTGTTAGATTGATAATAGTAGGAGTAATAAGAATAGTAATTGTCGTTCAATCGATCATATTAGCATAATGTGGCTAATAATATGAGTTAGATTAATAATAGTAAGAGTAATACGTATAGTAATTGTCGTCCTATCGATCATATCCACATAATATGGCCAATAATATGAGTTAGATTGATAATAATAAGCGTAACAAGTATAGTAATTGTCGTTCAATCGATCCTATAAGCATAGTATGGCTTATAATATGAGTTCGATTGATAATCGCAAGAGTTGTAGGCATAGTGATTGTCGTCCTATCCATCATATCCACATAATATTGCCAATAATATGAGTTAGATTGATAATAATAAGAGTAGTAAGTATAGTGATTGTCGTCCTATCGTTCATATAAGCATAATATGGCTAATAATATGAGTTAGATTGATAATAGTAAGAGTAGTAAGTATAGTAATTGTCGTTCTATCGATCATATCTGCATAATATGGTTAATAATATGAGTTAGCTTGATAATAATAAGAGTAATGAGTATAGTAATTTTCGTCCTATCGATCATATCCACATAATAAGGCCAATAATATGAGCTAGATTGATAATAATAAGAGTAATAAGTATAGTAATTGTCGTTCTATCGATCATATAAGCATAATGTGGCTAATAATATGAGTTAGATTAATAATAGTAAGAGTAATACGAGTAGTAATTGTCGTCCTATCGATCATATCCACATAATATGGCCAATAATATGAGTTAGATTGATAATAATAAGAGTAATAAGTATAGTAATTGTCGTTCTATCGATAATATAAGCATAATGTGGCTAATAATATGAGTTAGATTGATAATAATAAGAGTAATAAGTATAGTAATTGTCGTTCAATCGATCATATAAGCATAATGTGGCTAATAATATGAGTTAGATTGATAATAATAAGAGTAACAAGTATAGTAATTGCCTTTCTATCGACCATTTAAGCATAATATGGCTAATAATATGAGTTAGATTGATAATAATAAGAGTAACAAGTATAGTAATTGTCTTTCTATCGATCATATAAGCATAATATGGCTAATAATATGGGTTAGATTGATAATAATAAGCGTAGCAAGTATAGTAATTGTCGTTCAATCGATCATATCTGCATAATATGTTTAATAATATGAGTTAGATTGATAATAATAAGAGTAATGAGTATAGTAATTGTCGTCCTATCGATCATATCCACATAATATGGCCAATAATATGAGTTAGATTGATAATAATAAGAGTAACAAGTATAGTAATTGTCGTTCTTTCGATAATATAAGCATAATATGGCTAATAATATGTGTTGGAATGATAATAATTGGAGTAACAACTATAGTAATTGTCCTTCTATCGATAATATAAGCATAATATGGCTAATAATATGAGTTAGATTGATAATAATAAACGTAACAGGTATAGTAATTGTCGTTCAATCGATCATATAAGCATAGTATGGCTAATAATATGAGTTCGATTGATAATCGCAAGAGTAGTAGGCATAGTGATTGTCGTTCTACCGATCATATCTGCATAATATGGTTAATAATATGAGTTAGATTGATAATAATAAGAGTAATAAGTATAGTAATTGTCGTTCTATCGATCATATAAGCATAATATGGCTAATAATATGTGTTAGATTGATAATAGTAGGAGTAATAAGAATAGTAATTGTCGTTCAATCGATCATATAAGCATAATGTGGCTAATAATATGAGTTAGATTGATAATAATAAGAGTAACAAGTATAGTAATTGCCTTTCTATCGACCATATAAGCATAATATGGCTAATAATATGAGTTAGATTGATAATAATAAGAGCAACAAGTATAGTAATTGTCTTTCTATCGATCATATAAGCATAATATGGCTAATAATATGGGTTAGATTGATAATAATAAGCGTAGCAAGTATAGTAATTGTCGTTCAATCGATCATATCTGCATAATATGTTTAATAATATGAGTTAGATTGATAATAATAAGAGTAATGAGTATAGTAATTGTCGTCCTATCGATCATATCCACATAATATGGCCAATAATATGAGTTAGATTGATAATAATAAGAGTAACAAGTATAGTAATTGTCGTTCTTTCGATAATATAAGCATAATATGGCTAATAATATGTGTTGGAATGATAATAATTGGAGTAACAACTATAGTAATTGTCCTTCTATCGATAATATAAGCATAATATGGCTAATAATATGAGTTAGATTGATAATAATAAGCGTAACAGGTATAGTAATTGTCGTTCAATCGATCATATAAGCATAGTATGGCTAATAATATGAGTTAGATTGATAATAATAAGCGTAACAGGTATAGTAATTGTCGTTCAATCGATCATATAAGCATAGTATGGCTAATAATATGAGTTCGATTGATAATCGCAAGAGTAGTAGGCATAGTGATTGTCGTTCTACCGATCATATCTGCATAATATGGTTAATAATATGAGTTAGATTGATAATAATAAGAGTAATAAGTATAGTAATTGTCGTTCTATCGATCATATAAGCATAATATGGCTAATAATATGTGTTAGATTGATAATAGTAGCAGTAATAAGAATAGTAATTGTCGTTCAATCGATCATATTAGCATAATGTGGCTAATAATATGAGTTAGATTAATAATAGTAAGAGTAATACGTATAGTAATTGTCGTCCTATCGATCATATCCACATAATATGGCCAATAATATGAGTTAGATTGATAATAATAAGCGTAACAAGTATAGTAATTGTCGTTCAATCGATCCTATAAGCATAGTATGGCTAATAATATGAGTTCGATTGATAATCGCAAGAGTTGTAGGCATAGTGATTGTCGTCCTATCCATCATATCCACATAATATGGCCAATAATATGAGTTAGATTGATAATAATAAGAGTAGTAAGTATAGTGATTGTCGTCCTATCGATCATATAAGCATAATATGGCTAATAATATGAGTTAGATTGATAATAATAAGAGTAACAAGTATAGTAATTGTCGTTCTATCGATAATATAAGCATAATATGGCTAATAATATGAGTTAGATTGATAATAGTAAGAGTAATAAGTATAGTAATTGTCGTTCTATCGATCATATCTGCATAATATGGTTAATAATATGAGTTAGCTTGATAATAATAAGAGTAATGAGTATAGTAATTGTCGTCCTATCGATCATATCCACATAATAAGGCCAATAATATGAGCTAGATTGATAATAATAAGAGTAATAAGTATAGTAATTGTCGTTCTATCGATCATATAAGCATAATGTGGCTAATAATATGAGTTAGATTAATAATAGTAAGAGTAATACGTGTAGTAATTGTCGCCCTATCGATCATATCCACATAATATGGCCAATAATATGAGTTAGATTGATAATAATATGAGTAATAAGTATAGTAATTGTCGTTCTATTGATAATATAAGCATAATGTGGCTAATAATATGAGTTAGATTGATAATAATAAGAGTAATAAGTATAGTAATTGTCGTTCAATCGATCATATAAGCATAATGTGGCTAATAATATGAGTTAGATTGATAATAATAAGAGTAACAAGTATAGTAATTGCCTTTCTATCGACCATATAAGCATAATATGGCTAATAATATGAGTTAGATTGATAATAATAAGAGTAACAAGTATAGTAATTGTCTTTCTATCGATCATATAAGCATAATATGGCTAATAATATGGGTTAGATTGATAATAATAAGCGTAGCAAGTATAGTAATTGTCGTTCAATCGATCATATCTGCATAATATGTTTAATAATATGAGTTAGATTGATAATAATAAGAGTAATGAGTATAGTAATTGTCGTCCTATCGATCATATCCACATAATATGGCCAATAATATGAGTTAGATTGATAATAATAAGAGTAACAAGTATAGTAATTGTCGTTCTTTCGATAATATAAGCATAATATGGCTAATAATATGTGTTGGATTGATAATAATTGGAGTAACAACTATAGTAATTGTCCTTCTATCGATAATATAAGCATTATATGGCTAATAATATGAGTTAGATTGATAATAATGAGCGTAACAGGTATAGTAATTGTCGTTCAATCGATCATATAAGCATAGTATGGCTAATAATATGAGTTCGATTGATAATCGCAAGAGTAGTAGGCATAGTGATTGTCGTTCTACCGATCATATCTGCATAATATGGTTAATAATATGAGTTAGATTGATAATAATAAGAGTAATAAGTATAGTAATTGTCGTTCTATCGATCATATCCACATAATATGGCCAATAATATGAGTCAGATTGATAATAATAAGAGTAATAAGTATTGTAATTGTCGTTCTATCGATCATATCTGCATAATATGGAAATAATATGAGTTAGATTGATAATAATAAGAGTAATAAGTATAGTAATTGTCGTCCTATCGATCATATCCACATAATATGGCCAATAATATGAGTTAGATTGATAATAATAAGAGTAATAAGTATAGTAACTGTCGTCCTATCGATCATATCCACATAATATGGCCAATAATATGAGTTAGATTGATAATAATAAGAGTAACAAGTATAGTTATTGTCGTTCTATCGACCATATAAGCATAATATGGCTAATAATATGTGTTAGATTTATAATAATAAGAGTAACAAGTATAGTAATTGTCGTTCTATCGACCATATAAGCATAATATGGCTAATAATATGTGTTAGATTGATAATAGTAAGAGTAATAAGTATAGTAATTGTCGTTCAATCGATCATATAAGCATAATGTGGCTAATAATATGAGTTAGATTAATAATAGTAAGAGTAAAACGTATAGTAATTGTCGTCCTATCCATCATATCCACATAATATGGCCAATAATATGAGTTAGATTGATAATAATAAGAGTAGTAAGTATAGTGATTGTCGTCCTATCGATCATATAAGCATAATATGGCTAAAAATATGAGTTAGATTGATAATAATAAGAGTAACAAGTATAGTAATTGTCGTTCTATCGATAATATAAGCATAATATGGCTAATAATATGAGTTAGATTCATAATAATAAGCGTAACAAGTATAGTAATTGTCGTCCTATCGATCATATCCACATAATATGGCCAATAATATGAGTTAGATTGTTAATAATAAGAGTAACAAGTATAGTAATTGTCGTTCTATCGACCATATAAGCATAATATGGCTAATAATATGAGTTAGATTGATAATAATAAGAGTAACAAGTATAGTAATTGCCTTTCCATCGATCATATAAGCATAATATGGCTAATAATATGAGTTAGATTGATAATAATAAGAGTAATAAGTATAGTAATTGCCGTTCTATCGATAATATAAGCATAATGTGGCTAATAATATGAGTTAGATTGATAATAATAAGAGTAATAAGTATAGTAATTGTCGTTCAATCGATCATACAAGCATAATGTGGCTAATAATATGAGTTAGATTGATAATAATAAGAGTAACAAGTATAGTAATTGCCTTTCTATCGACCATATAAGCATAATATGGCTAATAATATGAGTTAGATTGATAATAATAAGAGTAACAAGTATAGTAATTGTCTTTCTATCGATCATATAAGCATAATATGGCTAATAATATGGGTTAGATTGATAATAATAAGCGTAGCAAGTACAGTAATTGTCGTTCAATCGATCATATCCACATAATATGGCCAATAATATGAGTTAGATTGATAATAATAAGAGTAATAAGTATAGTAATTGTCGTCCTATCGATCATATCCACATAATATGGCCAATAATATGAGTTAGATTGATAATAATAAGAGTAACAAGTATAGTAATTGTCGTTCTATCGATAATATAAGCATAATATGGCTAATAATGTGAGTTAGATTGATAATAGTAAGAGTAATAAGTATAGTAATTGTCGTTCAATCGATCATATAAGCATAATGTGGCTAATAATATGAGTTAGATTGATAACAGTAAGAGTAACAAGTATAGCAATTGTCGATCTATCGATCATATCTGCATAATATGGTTAATAATATGAGTTAGTTTGATAATAATAAGAGTAATAAGTATAGTAATTGTCGTCCTATCGATCATATCCACATAATATGGCCAATAATATGAGTTAGATTGATAATAATAAGAGTAACAAGTATAGTAATTGTCTTTCTATCGATCATATAAGCATAATATGGCTAATAATATGAGTTAGATTGATAATAATAAGAGTAACAAATATAGTAATTGTCCTTCTATCGATAATATAAGCATAATATGGCTAATAATATGAGTTAGATTGATAATAATAAGCGTAACAAGTATAGTAATTGTCGTTCAATCGATCATATAAGCATAGTATGGCTAATAATATGAGTTCGATTGATAATAGCAAGAGTAATAGGCACAGTGATTGTCGTTCTACCGATCATATCTGCATAATATGTTTAATAATATGAGTTAGATTGATAATAATAAGAGTAATAAGTATAGTAATTGTCGTTCTATCGATCATATAAGCATAATATGGCTAATAATATGTGTTCGATTGATAATAGTAAGAGTAATAAGTATGGTAATTGTCGTTCAATCGATCATATCCACATAATATGGCCAAAATATGAGTTAGATTGATAATAATAAGAGTAATAAGTATAGTAATTGTCGTCCTATCGATCATATCCACATAATATGGCCAATAATATGAGTTAGATTGATAATAATAAGAGTAACAAGTATAGTAATTGTCGTTCTATCGATAATATAAGCATAATATGGCTAATAATGTGAGTTAGATTGATAATAGTAAGAGTAATAAGTATAGTAATTGTCGTTCAATCGATCATATAAGCATAATGTGGCTAATAATATGAGTTAGATTGATAACAGTAAGAGTAACAAGTATAGCAATTGTCGTTCTATCGATAATATAAGCATAATATGGCTAATAATATGAGTTAGATTGATAATAGTAAGAGTAATAAGTATAGTAATTGTCGTTCTATCGATCATATCTGCATAATATGGTTAATAATATGAGTTAGATTGATAATAATAAGAGTAATAAGTATAGTAATTGTCGTTCTATCGATCGTATAAGCATAATATGGCTAATAATATGAGTTAGATTGATAATAATAAGAGTAACAAGTATAGTAATTGTCGTTCTATCGATAATATAAGCATAATATGGCTAATAATATGAGTTAGATTGATAATAGTAAGAGTAATAAGTATAGTAATTGTCGTTCTATCGATCATATCTGCATAATATGGAAATAATATGAGTTAGATTGATAATAATAAGAGTAACAAGTATAGCAATTGCCGTTCTATCGATAATATAAGCATAATATGGTTAATAATATGAGTTAGATTGATAATAATAAGAGTAATGAGTACAGTAATTGTCGTCCTATCGATCATATCCACATAATATGGCCAATAATATGAGTTAGATTGATAATAATAAGAGTAATAAGTATAGTAATTGTCGTTCTATCGATCATATAAGCATAATATGGCTAATAATATGAGTTAGATTGATAATAATAAGAGTAACAAGTATAGTAATTGTCTTTCTATCGATCATATAAGCATAATATGGCTAATAATATGAGTTAGATTGATAATAGTAAGAGTAATAAGTATAGTAATTGTCGTTCAATCGATCATATAAGCATAATATGGCTAATAATATGAGTTAGATTGATAATAATAAGAGTAACCAGTATAGTAATTGTCGTTCTATCGATAATATAAGCACAATATGGCTAATAATGTGAGTTAGATTGATAATAGTAAGAGTAATAAGTATAGTAATTGTCGTTCTATCGATCATATAAGCATAATATGGCTAATAATATGAGTTAGATTGATAATAATAAGAGTAACAAATATAGTAATTGTCCTTCTATCGATAATATAAGCATAATATGGCTAATAATATGAGTTATATTGATAATAATAAGCGTAACAAGTATAGTAATTGTCGTTCAATCGATCATATAAGCATAGTATGGCTAATAATATGAGTTCGATTGATAATAGCAAGAGTAATAGGCACAGTGATTGTCGTTCTACCGGTCATATCTGCATAATATGTTTAATAGTATGAGTTAGATTGATAATAATAAGAGTAATAAGTATAGTAATTGTCGTTCTATCGATCATATAAGCATAATATGGCTAATAATATGTGTTCGATTGATAATAGTAAGAGTAATAAGTATGGTAATTGTCGTTCAATCGATCATATCCACATAATATGGCCAATGATATGAGTTAGATTGATAATAATAAGAGTAATAAGTATAGTAATTGTCGTCCTATCGATCATATCCACATAATATGGCCAATAATATGAGTTAGATTGATAATAATAAGAGTAACAAGTATAGTAATTGTCGTTCTATCGATAATATAAGCATAATATGGCTAATAATGTGAGTTAGATTGATAATAGTAAGAGTAATAAGTATAGTAATTGTCGTTCAATCGATCATATAAGCATAATGTGGCTAATAATATGAGTTAGATTGATAACAGTAAGAGTAACAAGTATAGCAATTGTCGTTCTATCGATAATATAAGCATAATATGGCTAATAATATGAGTTAGATTGATAATAGTAAGAGTAATAAGTATAGTAATTGTCGTTCTATCGATCATATCTGCATAATATGGTTAATAATATGAGTTAGATTGATAATAATAAGAGTAATAAGTATAGTAATTGTCGTTCTATCGATCGTATAAGCATAATATGGCTAATAATATGAGTTAGATTGATAATAATAAGAGTAACAAGTATAGTAATTGTCGTTCTATCGATAATATAAGCATAATATGGCTAATAATATGAGTTAGATTGATAATAGTAAGAGTAATAAGTATAGTAATTGTCGTTCTATCGATCATATCTGCATAATATGGAAATAATATGAGTTAGATTGATAATAATAAGAGTAACAAGTATAGCAATTGCCGTTCTATCGATAATATAAGCATAATATGGTTAATAATATGAGTTAGATTGATAATAATAAGAGTAATGAGTACAGTAATTGTCGTCCTATCGATCATATCCACATAATATGGCCAATAATATGAGTTAGATTGATAATAATAAGAGTAATAAGTATAGTAATTGTCGTTCTATCGATCATATAAGCATAATATGGCTAATAATATGAGTTAGATTGATAATAATAAGAGTAACAAGTATAGTAATTGTCTTTCTATCGATCATATAAGCATAATATGGCTAATAATATGAGTTAGATTGATAATAGTAAGAGTAATAAGTATAGTAATTGTCGTTCTATCGATCATATCTGCATAATATGGAAATAATATGAGTTAGATTGATAATAATAAGAGTAACAAGTATAGCAATTGCCGTTCTATCGATAATATAAGCATAATATGGTTAATAATATGAGTTAGATTGATAATAATAAGAGTAATGAGTACAGTAATTGTCGTCCTATCGATCATATCCACATAATATGGCCAATAATATGAGTTAGATTGATAATAATAAGAGTAATAAGTATAGTAATTGTCGTTCTATCGATCATATAAGCATAATATGGCTAATAATATGAGTTAGATTGATAATAATAAGAGTAACAAGTATAGTAATTGTCTTTCTATCGATCATATAAGCATAATATGGCTAATAATATGAGTTAGATTGATAATAGTAAGAGTAATAAGTATAGTAATTGTCGTTCTATCGATCATATAAGCATAATATGGCTAATAATATGAGTTAGATTGATAATAGTAAGAGTAATAAGTATAGTAATTGTCGTTCAATCGATCATATAAGCATAATGTGGCTAATAATATGAGTTAGATTGATAACAGTAAGAGTAACAAGTATAGCAATTGTCGTTCTATCGATAATATAAGCATAATATGGCTAATAATATGAGTTAGATTGATAATAGTAAGAGTAATAAGTATAGTAATTGTCGTTCTATCGATCATATCTGCATAATATGGTTAAAAATATGAGTTAGATTGATAATAATAAGAGTAATAAGTATAGTAATTGTCGTTCTATCGATCGTATAAGCATAATATGGCTAATAATATGAGTTAGATTGATAATAATAAGAGTAATAAGTATAGAAATTGTCGTTCTATCGATCATATAAGCATAGTATGGCTAATAATATGAGTTAGATTGATAATAATAAGAGTAACAAGTATAGTAATTGTCGTTCTATCGATAATATAAGCATAATATGGCTAATAATATGAGTTAGATTGATAATAGTAAGAGTAATAAGTATAGTAATTGTCGTTCTATCGATCATATCTGCATAATATGGAAATACTATGAGTTAGATTGATAATAATAAGAGTAACAAGTATAGCAATTGCCGTTCTATCGATAGTATAAGCATAATATGGTTAATAATATGAGTTAGATTGATAATAATAAGAGTAATGAGTACAGTAATTGTCGTCCTATCGATCATATCCACATAATATGGCCAATAATATGAGTTAGATTGATAATAATAAGAGTAATAAGTATAGTAATTGTCGTTCTATCGATCATATAAGCATAATATGGCTAATAATATGAGTTAGATTGATAATAATAAGAGTAACAAGTATAGTAATTGTCTTTCTATCGATCATGTAAGCATAATATGGCTAATAATATGAGTTAGATTGATAATAGTAAGAGTAATAAGTATGGTAACTGTCGTTCTATCGATCATATCTGCATAATATGGTTAATAATATGAGTTAGATTGATAATAATAAGAGTAATAAGTATAGTAATTGTCGTTCTATCGATCGTATAAGCATAATATGGCTAATAATATGAGTTAGATTGATAATAATAAGAGTAATAAGTATAGAAATTGTCGTTCTATCGATCATATAAGCATAATATGGCTAATAATATGAGTTAGATTGATAATAATAAGAGTAACAAGTATAGTAATTGTCGTTCTATCGATAATATAAGCATAATATGGCTAATAATATGAGTTAGAGTGATAATAGTAAGAGTAATAAGTATAGTAATTGTCGTTCTATCGATCATATCTGCATAATATGGAAATAATATGAGTTAGATTGATAATAATAAGAGTAACAAGTATAGCAATTGCCGTTCTATCGATAATATAAGCATAATATGGTTAATAATATGAGTTAGATTGATAATAATAAGAGTAATGAGTACAGTAATTGTCGTCCTATCGATCATATCCACATAATATGGCCAATAATATGAGTTAGATTGATAATAATAAGAGTAATAAGTATAGTAATTGTCGTTCTATCGATCATATAAGCATAATATGGCTAATAATATGAGTTAGATTGATAATAATAAGAGTAACAAGTATAGTAATTGTCTTTCTATCGATCATATAAGCATAATATGGCTAATAATATGAGTTAGATTGATAATAGTAAGAGTAATAAGTATGGTAACTGTCGTTCTATCGATCATATCTGCATAATATGGTTAATAATATGAGTTAGATTGATAATAATAAGAGTAATAAGTATAGTAATTGTCGTTCTATCGATCATATAAGCATATTATGGCTAATAATATGAGTTAGATTGATAATAATAAGAGTAACAAGTATAGTAATTGTCGTTCTATCGATAATATAAGCATAATATGGCTAATAATATGAGTTAGATTGCTAATAGTAAGAGTAATAAGTATAGTAATTGTCGATCTATCGATCATATCTGCATAATATGGTTAATAATATGAGTTAGTTTGATAATAATAAGAGTAATAAGTATAGTAATTGTCGTCCTATCGATCATATCCACATAAGATGGCAAATAATATGAGTTAGATTGATAATAATAAGAGTAACAAGTATAGTAATTGTCTTTCTATCGATCATATAAGCATAATATGGCTAATAATATGAGTTAGATTGATAATAATAAGAGTAACAACTATAGTAATTGTCCTTCTATCAATAATATAAGCATAATATGGCTAATAATATGAGTTAGATTGATAATAATAAGCGTAACAAGTATAGTAATTGTCCTTCTTTCGATAATATAAGCATAATATGGCTAATAATATGAGTTAGATTGATAATAGTAAGAGTAATAAGTATAGTAATTGTCGTTCTATCGATCATATCTGCATAATATGGAAATAATATGAGTTAGATTGATAATAATAAGAGTACCAAGTATAGCAATTGCCGTTCTATCGATAATATAAGCATAATATGGTTAATAATATGAGTTAGATTGATAATAATAAGAGTAATGAGTACAGTAATTGTCGTCCTATCGATCATATCCACATAATATGGCCAATAATATGAGTTAGATTGATAATAATAAGAGCAATAAGTATAGTAATTGTCGTCCTATCGATCATATCCACATAATATGGCCAATAATATGAGTTAGATTGATAATAATAAGAGTAACAAGTATAGTAATTGTCTTTCTATCGATCATATAAGCATAATATGGCTAATAATATGAGTTAGATTGATAATAATAAGAGTAACAAATATAGTAATTGTCCTTCTATCGATAATATAAGCATAATATGGCTAATAATATGAGTTAGATTGATAATAATAAGCGTAACAAGTATAGTAATTGTCGTTCAATCGATCATATAAGCATAGTATGGCTAATAATATGAGTTCGATTGATAATAGCAAGAGTAATAGGCACAGTGATTGTCGTTCTACCGATCATATCTGCATAATATGTTTAATAATATGAGTTAGATTGATAATAATAAGAGTAATAAGTATAGTAATTGTCGTTCTATCGATCATATAAGCATAATATGGCTAATAATATGTGTTCGATTGATAATAGTAAGAGTAATAAGTATGGTAATTGTCGTTCAATCGATCGTATCCACATAATATGGCCAATAATATGAGTTAGATTGATAATAATAAGAGTAATAAGTATAGTAATTGTCGTCCTATCGATCATATCCACATAATATGGCCATTAATATGAGTTAGATTGATAATAATAAGAGTAACAAGTATAGTAATTGTCGTTCTATCGATAATATAAGCATAATATGGCTAATAATATGAGTTAGATTGATAATAGTAAGAGTAACAAGTATAGCAATTGTCGTTCTATCGATAATATAAGCATAATATGGCTAATAATATGAGTTAGATTGATAATAGTAAGAGTAATAAGTATAGTAATTGTCGTTCTATCGATCATATCTGCATAATATGGTTAAAAATATGAGTTAGATTGATAATAATAAGAGTAATAAGTATAGTAATTGTCGTTCTATCGATCGTATAAGCATAATATGGCTAATAATATGAGTTAGATTGATAATAATAAGAGTAATAAGTATAGAAATTGTCGTTCTATCGATCATATAAGCATAATATGGCTAATAATATGAGTTAGATTGATAATAATAAGAGTAACAAGTATAGTAATTGTCGTTCTATCGATAATATAAGCATAATATGGCTAATAATATGAGTTAGATTGATAATAGTAAGAGTAATAAGTATAGTAATTGTCGTTCTATCGATCATATCTGCATAATATGGAAATACTATGAGTTAGATTGATAATAATAAGAGTAACAAGTATAGCAATTGCCGTTCTATCGATAGTATAAGCATAATATGGTTAATAATATGAGTTAGGTTGATAATAATAAGAGTAATGAGTACAGTAATTGTCGTCCTATCGATCATATCCACATAATATGGCCAATAATATGAGTTAGATTGATAATAATAAGAGTAATAAGTATAGTAATTGTCGTTCTATCGATCATATAAGCATAATATGGCTAATAATATGAGTTAGATTGCTAATAATAAGAGTAACAAGTATAGTAATTGTCTTTCGATCGATCATATAAGCATAATATGGCTAATAATATGAGTTAGATTGATAATAGTAAGAGTAATAAGTATGGTAACTGTCGTTCTATCGATCATATCTGCATAATATGGTTAATAATATGAGTTAGATTGATAATAATAAGAGTAATAAGTATAGTAATTGTCGTTCTATCGATCGTATAAGCATAATATGGCTAATAATATGAGTTAGATTGATAATAATAAGAGTAATAAGTATAGAAATTGTCGTTCTATCGATCATATAAGCATAATATGGCTAATAATATGAGTTAGATTGATAATAATAAGAGTAACAAGTATAGTAATTGTCGTTCTATCGATAATATAAGCATAATATGGCTAATAATGTGAGTTAGATTGATAATAGTAAGAGTAATAAGTATAGTAATTGTCGTTCAATCGATCATATAAGCATAATGTGGCTAATAATATGAGTTAGATTGATAACAGTAAGAGTAACAAGTATAGCAATTGTCGTTCTATCGATAATATAAGCATAATATGGCTAATAATATGAGTTAGATTGATAATAGTAAGAGTAATAAGTATAGTAATTGTCGTTCTATCGATCATATCTGCATAATATGGTTAATAATATGAGTTAGATTGATAATAATAAGAGTAATAAGTATAGTAATTGTCGTTCTATCGATCGTATAAGCATAATATGGCTAATAATATGAGTTAGATTGATAATAATAAGAGTAATAAGTATAGTAATTGTCGTTCTATCGATAATATAAGCATAATATGGCTAATAATATGAGTTAGATTGATAATAATAAGAGTAACAAGTATAGTAATTGTCGTTCTATCGATAATATAAGCATAATATGGCTAATAATGTGAGTTAGATTGATAATAGTAAGAGTAATAAGTATAGTAATTGTCGTTCAATCGATCATATAAGCATAATGTGGCTAATAATATGAGTTAGATTGATAACAGTAAGAGTAACAAGTATAGCAATTGTCGTTCTATCGATAATATAAGCATAATATGGCTAATAATATGAGTTAGATTGATAATAGTAAGAGTAATAAGTATAGTAATTGTCGTTCTATCGATCATATCTGCATAATATGGTTAATAATATGAGTTAGATTGATAATAATAAGAGTAATAAGTATAGTAATTGTCGTTCTATCGATCGTATAAGCATAATATGGCTAATAATATGAGTTAGATTGATAATAATAAGAGTAACAAGTATAGTAATTGTCGTTCTATCGATAATATAAGCATAATATGGCTAATAATATGAGTTAGATTGATAATAGTAAGAGTAATAAGTATAGTAATTGTCGTTCTATCGATCATATCTGCATAATATGGAAATAATATGAGTTAGATTGATAATAATAAGAGTAACAAGTATAGCAATTGCCGTTCTATCGATAATATAAGCATAATATGGTTAATAATATGAGTTAGATTGATAATAATAAGAGTAATGAGTACAGTAATTGTCGTCCTATCGATCATATCCACATAATATGGCCAATAATATGAGTTAGATTGATAATAATAAGAGTAATAAGTATAGTAATTGTCGTTCTATCGATCATATAAGCATAATATGGCTAATAATATGAGTTAGATTGATAATAATAAGAGTAACAAGTATAGTAATTGCCTTTCTATCGATCATATAAGCATAATATGGCTAATAATATGAGTTAGATTGATAATAGTAAGAGTAATAAGTATGGTAACTGTCGTTCTATCGATCATATCTGCATAATATGGTTAATAATATGAGTTAGATTGATAATAATAAGAGTAATAAGTATAGTAATTGTCGTTCTATCGATCATATAAGCATATTATGGCTAATAATATGAGTTAGATTGATAATAATAAGAGTAACAAGTATAGTAATTGTCGTTCTATCGATAATATAAGCATAATATGGCTAATAATATGAGTTAGATTGATAATAGTAAGAGTAATAAGTATAGTAATTGTCGATCTATCGATCATATCTGCATAATATGGTTAATAATATGAGTTAGTTTGATAATAATAAGAGTAATAAGTATAGTAATTGTCGTCCTATCGATCATATCCACATAAGATGGCAAATAATATGAGTTAGATTGATAATAATAAGAGTAACAAGTATAGTAATTGTCTTTCTATCGATCATATAAGCATAATATGGCTAATAATATGAGTTAGATTGATAATAATAAGAGTAACAACTATAGTAATTGTCCTTCTATCAATAATATAAGCATAATATGGCTAATAATATGAGTTAGATTGATAATAATAAGCGTAACAAGTGTAGTAATTGTCCTTCTTTCGATAATATAAGCATAATATGGCCAATAATATGAGTTAGATTGATAATAATAAGAGTAACAAGTATAGTAATTGTCCTTCTATCAATAATATAAGCATAATATGGCTAATAATATGAGTTAGATTGATAATAGTAAGAGTAATAAGTATAGTAATTGTCGTTCTATCGATCATATCTGCATAATATGGAAATAATATGAGTTAGATTGATAATAATAAGAGTAACAAGTATAGCAATTGCCGTTCTATCGATAATATAAGCATAATATGGTTAATAATATGAGTTAGATTGATAATAATAAGAGTAATGAGTACAGTAATTGTCGTCCTATCGATCATATCCACATAATATGGCCAATAATATGAGTTAGATTGATAATAATAAGAGTAATAAGTATAGTAATTGTCGTTCTATCGATCATATAAGCATAATATGGCTAATAATATGAGTTAGATTGATTATAATAAGAGTAACAAGTATAGTAATTGTCGTTCTATCGATAATATAAGCATAATACGGCTAATAATATGAGTTAGATTGATAATAGTAAGAGTAATAAGTATAGTAATTGTCGTTCTATCGATCATATAAGCATAATATGGCTAATAATATGTGTTCGATTGATAATAGTAAGAGTAATAAGTATGGTAATTGTCGTTCAATCGATCATATCCACATAATATGGCCAATAATATGAGTTAGATTGATAATAATAAGAGTAATAAGTATAGTAATTGTCGTCCTATCGATCATATCCTCATAATATGGCCAATAATATGAGTTAGATTGATAATAATAAGAGTAACAAGTATAGTAATTGTCGTTCTATCGCTAATATAAGCATAATATGGCTAATAATGTGAGTTAGATTGATAATAGTAAGAGTAATAAGTATAGTAATTGTCGTTCAATCGATCATATAAGCATAATGTGGCTAATAATATGAGTTAGATTGATAACAGTAAGAGTAACAAGTATAGCAATTGTCGTTCTATCGATAATATAAGCATAATATGGCTAATAATATGAGTTAGATTGATAATAGTAAGAGTAATAAGTATAGTAATTGTCGTTCTATCGATCATATCTGCATAATATGGTTAATAATATGAGTTAGATTGATAATAATAAGAGTAATATGTATAGTAATAGTCGTTCTATCGATCGTATAAGCATAATATGGCTAATAATATGAGTTAGATTGATAATAATAAGAGTAACAAGTATAGTAATTGTCGTTCTATCGATAATATAAGCATAATATGGCTAATAATATGAGTTAGATTGATAATAGTAAGAGTAATAAGTATAGTAATTGTCGTTCTATCGATCATATCTGCATAATATGGAAATAATATGAGTTAGATTGATAATAATAAGAGTAACAAGTATAGCAATTGCCGTTCTATCGATAATATAAGCATAATATGGTTAATAATATGAGTTAGATTGATAATAATAAGAGTAATGAGTACAGTAATTGTCGTCCTATCGATCATATCCTCATAATATGGCCAATAATATGAGTTAGATTGATAATAATAAGAGTAACAAGTATAGTAATTGTCGTTCTATCGCTAATATAAGCATAATATGGCTAATAATGTGAGTTAGATTGATAATAGTAAGAGTAATAAGTATAGTAATTGTCGTTCAATCGATCATATAAGCATAATGTGGCTAATAATATGAGTTAGATTGATAACAGTAAGAGTAACAAGTATAGCAATTGTCGTTCTATCGATAATATAAGCATAATATGGCTAATAATATGAGTTAGATTGATAATAGTAAGAGTAATAAGTATAGTAATTGTCGTTCTATCGATCATATCTGCATAATATGGTTAATAATATGAGTTAGATTGATAATAATAAGAGTAATAAGTATAGTAATTGTGGTTCTATCGATCGTATAAGCATAATATGGCTAATAATATGAGTTAGATTGATAATAATAAGCGTAACAAGTATAGTAATTGTCGTTCTATCGATAATATAAGCATAATATGGCTAATAATATGAGTTAGATTGATAATAGTAAGAGTAATAAGTATAGTAATTGTCGTTCTATCGATCATATCTGCATAATATGGAAATAATATGAGTTAGATTGATAATAATAAGAGTAACAAGTATAGCAATTGCCGTTCTATCGATAATATAAGCATAATATGGTTAATAATATGAGTTAGATTGATAATAATAAGAGTAATGAGTACAGTAATTGTCGTCCTATCGATCATATCCACATAATATGGCCAATAATATGAGTTAGATTGATAATAATAAGAGTAATAAGTATAGTAATTGTCGTTCTATCGATCATATAAGCATAATATGGCTAATAATATGAGTTAGATTGATAATAATAAGAGTAACAAGTATAGTAATTGTCTTTCTATCGATCATATAAGCATAATATGGCTAATAATATGAGTTAGATTGATAATAGTAAGAGTAATAAGTATAGTAATTGTCGTTCAATCGATCATATAAGCTTAATATGGCTAATAATATGAGTTAGATTGATAATAATAAGAGTAACCAGTATAGTAATTGTCGTTCTATCGATAATATAAGCACAATATGGCTAATAATGTGAGTTAGATTGATAATAGTAAGAGTAATAAGTATAGTAATTGTCGTTCTATCGATCATATAAGCATAATATGGCTAATAATATGAGTTAGATTGATAATAATAAGAGTAACAAGTATAGTAATTGTCGTTCTATCGATAATATAAGCACAATATGGCTAATAATGTGAGTTAGATTGATAATAGTAAGAGTAATAAGTATAGTAATTGTCGTTCTATCGATCATATAAGCATAATATGGCTAATAATATGAGTTAGATTGATAATAGTAAGAGTAATAAGTATAGTAATTGTCGTTCAATCGATCATATAAGCATAATGTGGCTAATAATATGAGTTAGATTGATAACAGTAAGAGTAACAAGTATAGCAATTGTCGTTCTATCGATAATATAAGCATAATATGGCTAATAATATGAGTTAGATTGATAATAGTAAGAGTAATAAGTATAGTAATTGTCGTTCTATCGATCATATCTGCATAATATGGTTAATAATATGAGTTAGATTGATAATAATAAGAGTAATAAGTATAGTAATTGTCGTTCTATCGATCGTATAAGCATAATATGGCTAATAATATGAGTTAGATTGATAATAATAAGAGTAATAAGTATAGAAATTGTCGTTCTATCGATCATATAAGCATAATATGGCTAATAATATGAGTTAGATTGATAATAATAAGAGTAACAAGTATAGTAATTGTCGTTCTATCGATAATATAAGCATAACATGGCTAATAATATGAGTTAGATTGATAATAGTAAGAGTAATAAGTATAGTAATTGTCGTTCTATCGATCATATCTGCATAATATGGAAATAATATGAGTTAGATTGATAATAATAAGAGTAACAAGTATAGCAATTGCCGTTCTATCGATAATATAAGCATAATATGGTTAATAATATGAGTTAGATTGATAATAATAAGAGTAATGAGTACAGTAATTGTCGTCCTATCGATCATATCCACATAATATGGCCAATAATATGAGTTAGATTGATAATAATAAGAGTAATAAGTATAGTAATTGTCGTTCTATCGATCATATAAGCATAATATGGCTAATAATATGAGTTAGATTGATAATAATAAGAGTAACAAGTATAGTAATTGTCTTTCGATCGATCATATAAGCATAATATGGCTAATAATATGAGTTAGATTGATAATAGTAAGAGTAATAAGTATGGTAACTGTCGTTCTATCGATCATATCTGCATAATATGGTTAATAATATGAGTTAGATTGATAATAATAAGAGTAATAAGTATAGTAATTGTCGTTCTATCGATCGTATAAGCATAATATGGCTAATAATATGAGTTAGATTGATAATAATAAGAGTAATAAGTATAGAAATTGTCGTTCTATCGATCATATAAGCATAATATGGCTAATAATATGAGTTAGATTGATAATAATAAGAGTAACAAGTATAGTAATTGTCGTTCTATCGATAATATAAGCATAATATGGCTAATAATGTGAGTTAGATTGATAATAGTAAGAGTAATAAGTATAGTAATTGTCGTTCAATCGATCATATAAGCATAATGTGGCTAATAATATGAGTTAGATTGATAACAGTAAGAGTAACAAGTATAGCAATTGTCGTTCTATCGATAATATAAGCATAATATGGCTAATAATATGAGTTAGATTGATAATAGTAAGAGTAATAAGTATAGTAATTGTCGTTCTATCGATCATATCTGCATAATATGGTTAATAATATGAGTTAGATTGATAATAATAAGAGTAATAAGTATAGTAATTGTCGTTCTATCGATCGTATAAGCATAATATGGCTAATAATATGAGTTAGATTGATAATAATAAGAGTAACAAGTATAGTAATTGTCGTTCTATCGATAATATAAGCATAATATGGCTAATAATATGAGTTAGATTGATAATAGTAAGAGTAATAAGTATAGTAATTGTCGTTCTATCGATCATATCTGCATAATATGGAAATAATATGAGTTAGATTGATAATAATAAGAGTAACAAGTATAGCAATTGCCGTTCTATCGATAATATAAGCATAATATGGTTAATAATATGAGTTAGATTGATAATAATAAGAGTAATGAGTACAGTAATTGTCGTCCTATCGATCATATCCACATAATATGGCCAATAATATGAGTTAGATTGATAATAATAAGAGTAATAAGTATAGTAATTGTCGTTCTATCGATCATATAAGCATAATATGGCTAATAATATGAGTTAGATTGATAATAATAAGAGTAACAAGTATAGTAATTGCCTTTCTATCGATCATATAAGCATAATATGGCTAATAATATGAGTTAGATTGATAATAGTAAGAGTAATAAGTATGGTAACTGTCGTTCTATCGATCATATCTGCATAATATGGTTAATAATATGAGTTAGATTGATAATAATAAGAGTAATAAGTATAGTAATTGTCGTTCTATCGATCATATAAGCATATTATGGCTAATAATATGAGTTAGATTGATAATAATAAGAGTAACAAGTATAGTAATTGTCGTTCTATCGATAATATAAGCATAATATGGCTAATAATATGAGTTAGATTGATAATAGTAAGAGTAATAAGTATAGTAATTGTCGATCTATCGATCATATCTGCATAATATGGTTAATAATATGAGTTAGTTTGATAATAATAAGAGTAATAAGTATAGTAATTGTCGTCCTATCGATCATATCCACATAAGATGGCAAATAATATGAGTTAGATTGATAATAATAAGAGTAACAAGTATAGTAATTGTCTTTCTATCGATCATATAAGCATAATATGGCTAATAATATGAGTTAGATTGATAATAATAAGAGTAACAACTATAGTAATTGTCCTTCTATCAATAATATAAGCATAATATGGCTAATAATATGAGTTAGATTGATAATAATAAGCGTAACAAGTGTAGTAATTGTCCTTCTTTCGATAATATAAGCATAATATGGCCAATAATATGAGTTAGATTGATAATAATAAGAGTAACAAGTATAGTAATTGTCCTTCTATCAATAATATAAGCATAATATGGCTAATAATATGAGTTAGATTGATAATAGTAAGAGTAATAAGTATAGTAATTGTCGTTCTATCGATCATATCTGCATAATATGGAAATAATATGAGTTAGATTGATAATAATAAGAGTAACAAGTATAGCAATTGCCGTTCTATCGATAATATAAGCATAATATGGTTAATAATATGAGTTAGATTGATAATAATAAGAGTAATGAGTACAGTAATTGTCGTCCTATCGATCATATCCACATAATATGGCCAATAATATGAGTTAGATTGATAATAATAAGAGTAATAAGTATAGTAATTGTCGTTCTATCGATCATATAAGCATAATATGGCTAATAATATGAGTTAGATTGATTATAATAAGAGTAACAAGTATAGTAATTGTCGTTCTATCGATAATATAAGCATAATACGGCTAATAATATGAGTTAGATTGATAATAGTAAGAGTAATAAGTATAGTAATTGTCGATCTATCGATCATATCTGCATAATATGGTTAATAATATGAGTTAGTTTGATAATAATAAGAGTAATAAGTATAGTAATTGTCGTCCTATCGATCATATCCACATAATATGGCCAATAATATGAGTTAGATTGATAATAATAAGAGTAACAAGTATAGTAATTGTCTTTCTATCGATCATATAAGCATAATATGGCTAATAATATGAGTTAGATTGATAATAATAAGAGTAACAAATATAGTAATTGTCCTTCTATCGATAATATAAGCATAATATGGCTAATAATATGAGTTAGATTGATAATAATAAGCGTAACAAGTATAGTAATTGTCGTTCAATCGATCATATAAGCATAGTATGGCTAATAATATGAGTTCGATTGATAATAGCAAGAGTAATAGGCACAGTGATTGTCGTTCTACCGATCATATCTGCATAATATGTTTAATAATATGAGTTAGATTGATAATAATAAGAGTAATAAGTATAGTAATTGTCGTTCTATCGATCATATAAGCATAATATGGCTAATAATATGTGTTCGATTGATAATAGTAAGAGTAATAAGTATGGTAATTGTCGTTCAATCGATCATATCCACATAATATGGCCAATAATATGAGTTAGATTGATAATAATAAGAGTAATAAGTATAGTAATTGTCGTCCTATCGATCATATCCTCATAATATGGCCAATAATATGAGTTAGATTGATAATAATAAGAGTAACAAGTATAGTAATTGTCGTTCTATCGCTAATATAAGCATAATATGGCTAATAATGTGAGTTAGATTGATAATAGTAAGAGTAATAAGTATAGTAATTGTCGTTCAATCGATCATATAAGCATAATGTGGCTAATAATATGAGTTAGATTGATAACAGTAAGAGTAACAAGTATAGCAATTGTCGTTCTATCGATAATATAAGCATAATATGGCTAATAATATGAGTTAGATTGATAATAGTAAGAGTAATAAGTATAGTAATTGTCGTTCTATCGATCATATCTGCATAATATGGTTAATAATATGAGTTAGATTGATAATAATAAGAGTAATAAGTATAGTAATAGTCGTTCTATCGATCGTATAAGCATAATATGGCTAATAATATGAGTTAGATTGATAATAATAAGAGTAACAAGTATAGTAATTGTCGTTCTATCGATAATATAAGCATAATATGGCTAATAATATGAGTTAGATTGATAATAGTAAGAGTAATAAGTATAGTAATTGTCGTTCTATCGATCATATCTGCATAATATGGAAATAATATGAGTTAGATTGATAATAATAAGAGTAACAAGTATAGCAATTGCCGTTCTATCGATAATATAAGCATAATATGGTTAATAATATGAGTTAGATTGATAATAATAAGAGTAATGAGTACAGTAATTGTCGTCCTATCGATCATATCCTCATAATATGGCCAATAATATGAGTTAGATTGATAATAATAAGAGTAACAAGTATAGTAATTGTCGTTCTATCGCTAATATAAGCATAATATGGCTAATAATGTGAGTTAGATTGATAATAGTAAGAGTAATAAGTATAGTAATTGTCGTTCAATCGATCATATAAGCATAATGTGGCTAATAATATGAGTTAGATTGATAACAGTAAGAGTAACAAGTATAGCAATTGTCGTTCTATCGATAATATAAGCATAATATGGCTAATAATATGAGTTAGATTGATAATAGTAAGAGTAATAAGTATAGTAATTGTCGTTCTATCGATCATATCTGCATAATATGGTTAATAATATGAGTTAGATTGATAATAATAAGAGTAATAAGTATAGTAATTGTCGTTCTATCGATCGTATAAGCATAATATGGCTAATAATATGAGTTAGATTGATAATAATAAGAGTAACAAGTATAGTAATTGTCGTTCTATCGATAATATAAGCATAATATGGCTAATAATATGAGTTAGATTGATAATAGTAAGAGTAATAAGTATAGTAATTGTCGTTCTATCGATCATATCTGCATAATATGGAAATAATATGAGTTAGATTGATAATAATAAGAGTAACAAGTATAGCAATTGCCGTTCTATCGATAATATAAGCATAATATGGTTAATAATATGAGTTAGATTGATAATAATAAGAGTAATGAGTACAGTAATTGTCGTCCTATCGATCATATCCACTTAATATGGCCAATAATATGAGTTAGATTGATAATAATAAGAGTAATAAGTATAGTAATTGTCGTTCTATCGATCATATAAGCATAATATGGCTAATAATATGAGTTAGATTGATAATAATAAGAGTAACAAGTATAGTAATTGTCTTTCTATCGATCATATAAGCATAATATGGCTAATAATATGAGTTAGATTGATAATAGTAAGAGTAATAAGTATAGTAATTGTCGTTCAATCGATCATATAAGCATAATATGGCTAATAATATGAGTTAGATTGATAATAATAAGAGTAACCAGTATAGTAATTGTCGTTCTATCGATAATATAAGCACAATATGGCTAATAATGTGAGTTAGATTGATAATAGTAAGAGTAATAAGTATAGTAATTGTCGTTCTATCGATCATATAAGCATAATATGGCTAATAATATGAGTTAGATTGATAATAATAAGAGTAACAAGTATAGTAATTGTCGTTCTATCGATAATATAAGCACAATATGGCTAATAATGTGAGTTAGATTGATAATAGTAAGAGTAATAAGTATAGTAATTGTCGTTCTATCGATCATATAAGCATAATATGGCTAATAATATGAGTTAGATTGATAATAGTAAGAGTAATAAGTATAGTAATTGTCGTTCAATCGATCATATAAGCATAATGTGGCTAATAATATGAGTTAGATTGATAACAGTAAGAGTAACAAGTATAGCAATTGTCGTTCTATCGATAATATAAGCATAATATGGCTAATAATATGAGTTAGATTGATAATAGTAAGAGTAATAAGTATAGTAATTGTCGTTCTATCGATCATATCTGCATAATATGGAAATAATATGAGTTAGATTGATAATAATAAGAGTAACAAGTATAGCAATTGCCGTTCTATCGATAATATAAGCATAATATGGTTAATAATATGAGTTAGATTGATAATAATAAGAGTAATGAGTACAGTAATTGTCGTCCTATCGATCATATCCACATAATATGGCCAATAATATGAGTTAGATTGATAATAATAAGAGTAATAAGTATAGTAATTGTCGTTCTATCGATCATATAAGCATAATATGGCTAATAATATGAGTTAGATTGATAATAATAAGAGTAACAACTATAGTAATTGTCCTTCTTTCAATAATATAGGCATGATATGGCTAATAATATGAGTTAGATTGATAATAATAAGCGTAACAAGTATAGTAATTGTCGTTCAATCGATCATATAAGCATAATATGGCTAATAATATGATTTCGATTGATAATAGCAAGAGTAATAGGCATAGTTTTTGTCGATCTACCGATCATATCTGATTAATATGTTTAATAATATGAGTTAGATTGATAATAATAAGAGTAACAGCTATAGTAATTGTCCTTCTATCGATAATATAAGCATAATATGGCTAATAATATGTGTTAGATTGATAATAGTAAGAGTAATAAGTATAGTAATTGTCGTTCAATCGATCATATAAGCATAATATGGCTAATAATATGAGTTAGATTGATAATAATAAGAGTAATAACTATAGTAGTTGTCGTCCTATCGATCATATAAGCATAATATGGCTAATAATATGAGTTAGATTGATAATAGTAACAGTAACAAGTACAGTTATTGCCGTTCAATCGATCATATAAGCATAATGCCGCTAATAATATGAGTTAGATTAATAATAGTAAGAGTAATACGTATAGTGATTGTCGTCCTATCGATCATATCCACATAATATGGCCAATAATATGAGTTAGATTGATAATAATAAGAGTAAGAAGTATAGTCATTGTCCTTCTATCGATCATATACGCATAATATGGCTAATAATATGAGTTAGATTGATAATGGTAAGAGTAATAAGTATAGTAATGGTCGTTCTATCGATCATATCTGCATAATATGGAAATAATATGAGTTACATTGATAATAATAAGAGTAATAAGTATAGTAATTGTCGTCCTATCGATCATATCCACATAATATGGCCAATAATATGAGTTAGATTGATAATAATAAGAGTAATAAGTATAGTAATTGTCGTCCTATCGATCATATCCACATAATATGGCCAATAATATGAGTTAGATTGATAATAATAAGAGTAATAAGTATAGTAATTGTCGTTCTATCGATCATATAAGCATAATATGGCTAATAATATGAGTTAGATTGATAATAATAAGAGTAACAACTATAGTAATTGTCCTTCTATCGATAATATAAGCATAATATGGCTAATAATATGTGTTAGAATGATGATAGGAAGAGTAATAAGTATAGTGATTGTCGTTCAATCGATCATATAAGCATAATATGGCTAATAATATGAGTTAGATTAATAATAGTAAGAGTAATACGTATAGTAATTGTCGTCCTATCGTTCATATCCACATAATATGGCCAATAATATGAGTTAGATTGATAATAATAAGAGTAATAAGTATAGTAATTGTCGTTCTATCGATCATATAAGCATAATATGGCTAATAATATGAGTTAGATTTATAATAATTAGAGTAACAAGTACAGTAATTGTCGTTCAATCGGTCATATAATCATAATATGGCTAATAATATAAGTTAGATTGATAATAATAAGAGTAATAAGTATAGTAATTGTCGATCTATCGATCATATCTGCATAATATGGAAATAATATGAGTTAGATTGATAATAATAAGAGTAATAAGTATAGTAGTTGTCGTCCTATCGATCATATCCACATAATATGGCCAATAATATGAGTTAGATTGATAATAATAAGAGTAATAAGTATAGTAATTGTCGTTCTATCGATCATATAAGCATAATATGGCTAATAATATGAGTTAGATTGATAATAATAAGAGTAACAACTATAGTAATTGTCCTTCTATCGATAATATAAGCGTAATATGGCTAATAATATGTGTTAGATTGATGATAGTAAGAGTAATAAGTATAGTAATTGTCGTTCAATCGATCATATAAGCATAATATGGCTAATAATATGAGTTAGATTAATAATAGTACGAGTAATACGTATAGTAATTGTCGTCCTATCGTTCATATCCACATAATATGGCTAATAATATGAGTTAGATTGATAATAATAAGAGTAACAACTATAGTAATTGTCCTTCTATCGATAATATAAGCGTAATATGGCTAATAATATGTGTTAGATTGATGATAGTAAGAGTAATAAGTATAGTAATTGTCGTTCTATCGATCATATAAGCATAATATGGCTAATAATATAAGTTAGATTGATAATAATAAGAGTAATAAGTATAGTAATTGTCGATCTATCGATCATATCTGCATAATATGGAAATAATATGAGTTAGATTGATAATAATAAGAGTAATAAGTATAGTAATTGTCGTCCTATCGATCATATCCACATAATATGGCAAATAATATGAGTTAGATTGATAATAATAAGAGTAATAAGTATAGTAATTGTCGTTCTATCGATCATATAAGCATAATATGGCTAATAATATGAGTTAGATTGATAATAATAAGAGTAACAACTATAGTAATTGTCCTTCTATCGATAATATAAGCGTAATATGGCTAATAATATGTGTTAGATTGATGATAGTAAGAGTAATAAGTATAGTAATTGTCGTTCAATCGATCATATAAGCATAATATGGCTAATAATATGAGTTAGATTAATAATAGTAAGAGTAATACGTATAGTAATTGTCGTCCTATCGATCATATCCACATAATATGGCCAATAATATGAGTTAGATTGATAATAATAAGAGTAATAAGTATAGTAATTGTCGTTCTATCGATCATATAAGCATAATATGGCTAATAATATGAGTTAGATTGATAATAATAAGAGTAATAAGTATAGTAATTGTCGTTCTATCGATCATATAAGCATAATATGGCTAATAATATGAGTTAGATTTATAATAATTAGAGTAACAAGTACAGTAATTGTCGTTCAATCGGTCATATAATCATAATATGGCTAATAATATAAGTTAGATTGATAATAATAAGAGTAATAAGTATAGTAATTGTCGATCTATCGATCATATCTGCATAATATGGAAATAATATGAGTTAGATTGATAATAATAAGAGTAATAAGTATAGTAATTGTCGTCCTATCGATCATGTCCACATAATATGGCAAATAATATGAGTTAGATTGATAATAATAAGAGTAATAAGTATAGTAATTGTCGTTCTATCGATCATATAAGCATAATATGGCTAATAATATGAGTTAGATTGATAATAATAAGAGTAACAACTATAGTAATTGTCCTTCTATCGATAATATAAGCGTAATATGGCTAATAATATGTGTTAGATTGATGATAGTAAGAGTAATAAGTATAGTAATTGTCGTTCAATCGATCATATAAGCATAATATGGCTAATAATATGAGTTAGATTAATAATAGTAAGAGTAATACGTATAGTAATTGTCGTCCTATCGATCATATCCACATAATATGGCCAATAATATGAGTTAGATTGATAATAATAAGAGTAACAAGTACAGTAATTGTCGTTCAATCGATCATATAAGCATAATGTGGCTAATAATATGAGTTAGATTGATAATAGTAAGAGTAATAAGTATAGTAATTGTCGTTCAATCGATCATATAAGCATAATGTGGCTAGTAATATGAGTTAGATTAATAATAGTAAGAGTAATACGTATAGTAATTGTCTCCCTATCGATCATATCCACATAATATGGCCAATAATATGAGTTAGATTGATAATAATTAGAGTAATAAGTATAGTAATTGCCGTTCTATCGATCATATAAGCATAATATGGCTAATATTATGAGTAAGATTGATAATAATAAGACTAATGAGTATAGTAATTGTCGTTCTATCGATCATATAAGCATAATATGGCTAATAATATGAGTTAGATTGATAATAATAAGAGTAATAAGTATAGTAATTCTCGTTCTATCGATCATATAAGCATAATATGGCTAATAATATGAGTTAGATTGATAATAATAAGAGTAACAAGTATAGCAATTGTCGTTCTATCGATAATATAAGCATAATATGGTTAATAATATGAGTTAGATTGATAATAATAAGAGTAATAAGTATAGTAATTGTCGTTCTATCGATCATATAAGCATAATATGGCTAATAATATGAGTTAGATTGATAATAATAAGAGTAAAAAGTGTAGTAATTGTCGTTCTATCGATCATATAAGCATAATATGGCTAATAATATGAGTTAGATTGATAATAATAAGAGTAATAAGTATAGTAATTGTCGTTCTATCGATAATATAAGCATAATATGGCTAATAATATGAGTTAGATTGATAATAGTAAGAGTAATAGGTATAGTAATTGTCGTTCTATCGATCATATAAGCATAATATGGCTAATAATATGAGTTAGATTGACAATAATGAGAGTAACAAATATAGTAATTGTCGTTCAATCGATCATATAAGCATAATATGGCTAATAATATGAGTTAGATTGATAATAATAAGAGTAATAGGTATAGTAATTGTCGTTCTATCGATCATATAAGCATAATATGCCAAATAATATGAGTTAGATTGATAATAATAAGAGTAACAAGTATAGTAATTGTCGTTCAATCGATCATATAAGCATAATGTGGCTAGTAATATGAGTTAGATTAATAATAGTAAGAGTAATACGTATAGTAATTGTCTCCCTATCGATCATATCCACATAATATGGCCAATAATATGAGTTAGATTGATAATAATTAGAGTAATAAGTATAGTAATTGCCGTTCTATCGATCATATAAGCATAATATGGCTAATATTATGAGTAAGATTGATAATAATAAGACTAATGAGTATAGTAATTGTCGTTCTATCGATCATATAAGCATAATATGGCTAATAATATGAGTTAGATTGATAATAATAAGAGTAATAAGTATAGTAATTCTCGTTCTATCGATCATATAAGCATAATATGGCTAATAATATGAGTTAGATTGATAATAATAAGAGTAACAAGTATAGCAATTGTCGTTCTATCGATAATATAAGCATAATATGGTTAATAATATGAGTTAGATTGATAATAATAAGAGTAATAAGTATAGTAATTGTCGTTCTATCGATCATATAAGCATAATATGGCTAATAATATGAGTTAGATTGATAATAATAAGAGTAAAAAGTGTAGTAATTGTCGTTCTATCGATCATATAAGCATAATATGGCTAATAATATGAGTTAGATTGATAATAATAAGAGTAATAAGTATAGTAATTGTCGTTCTATCGATAATATAAGCATAATATGGCTAATAATATGAGTTAGATTGATAATAGTAAGAGTAATAGGTATAGTAATTGTCGTTCTATCGATCATATAAGCATAATATGGCTAATAATATGAGTTAGATTGACAATAATGAGAGTAACAAATATAGTAATTGTCGTTCAATCGATCATATAAGCATAATATGGCTAATAATATGAGTTAGATTGATAATAATAAGAGTAATAGGTATAGTAATTGTCGTTCTATCGATCATATAAGCATAATATGCCAAATAATATGAGTTAGATTGATAATAATAAGAGTAACAAGTATAGTAATTGTCGTTCTATCGATCATATCTGCATAATATGGAAATAATATGAGTTAGATTAATAATAGTAAGAGTAATACGTATAGTAATTGTCGTCCTATCGATCATATCCACATAATATGGCCAATGATATGAGTTAGATTGATAGTAATTAGAGTAATAAGTATTGTAATTGTCGTCCTATCGTTCATATCCACATAATATGGCCAATAATATGAGTTAGATTGATAATAATAAGAGTAATAAGTATAGTAATTGTCGTTCTATCGATCATATAAGCATAATATGGCTAATAATATGAGTTAGATTGACAATAATGAGAGTAACAAATATAGTAATTGTCGTTCAATCGATCATATAAGCATAATATGGCTAATAATATGAGTTAGATTGATAATAATAAGAGTAATAAGTATAGTAATTGTCGTTCTATCGATCATATAAGCATAATATGGCAAATAATATGAGTTAGATTGATAACAATAAGAGTAACAAGTATAGTAATTGTCTTTCTATCGATCATATAAGCATAGTATGGCTAATAATATGAGTTAGATTGATAATAATAAGAGTAACAACTATAGTAATTGTCCTTCTTTCAATAATATAGGCATAATATGGCTAATAATATGAGTTAGATTGATAACAATGAGAGTAACAAGTATAGTAATTGTCGTTCAATCGGTCATATAATCATAATATGGCTAATAATATGAGTTACATTGATAATAATAAGAGTAACAAGTATAGTAATTGTCGTTCTATCGATAATATAAGCATAATATGGCTAATAATATGAGTTAGATTGATAACAGTAAGAGTAATGAGTATAGTAATTGTCGTTCTATCGATCATATCTGCATAATATGGAAATAATATGAGTTAGATTGATAATAATAAGAGTAATAAGTATAGTAATTGTCGTCCTATCGATCATATCCACATAATATGGCCAATAATATGAGTTAGATTGATAATAATAAGAGTAATAAGTATAGTAATTGTCTTTCTATCGATCATATAAGCATAATATGGCTAATAATATGAGTTAGATTGATAACAGTAAGAGTAATAAGTATAGTAATTGTCGTTCAATCGATCATATAAGCATAATGTGGCTAATAATATGAGTTAGATTAATAATAGTAAGAGTAATACGTATAGTACTTGTCTTCCTATCGATCATATCCACATAATATGGCCAATAATATGAGTTAGATTGATAATAATTAGAGTAATAACTATAGTAATTGCCGTTCTATCGATCATATAAGCATAATATGGCTAATATTATGAGTAAGATTGATAATAATAAGAGTAACAAGTATAGTAATTGTCGTTCTATCGATAATATAAGCATAATATGGCTAATAATATAAGATAGATTGATAATAATAAGAGTAATAAGTATAGTAATTGTCGTTCTATCGATCATATAAGCATAATATGGCTAATAATATGAGTTAGATTGATAACAGTAAGAGTAATGAGTATAGTAATTGTCGTTCTATCGATCATATCTGCATAATATGGAAATAATATGAGTTAGATTGATAATAATAAGAGTAATAAGTATAGTAATTGTCGTCCTATCGATCATATCCACATAATATGGCCAATAATATGAGTTAGATTGATAATAATAAGAGTAATAAGTATAGTAATTGTCGTTCTATCGATCATATAAGCATAATATGGCTAATAATATGAGTTAGATTGATAATAATAAGAGTAACAACTATAGTAATTGTCCTTCTATCGATAATATAAGCGTAATATGGCTAATAATATGTGTTAGATTGATGATAGTAAGAGTAATAAGTATAGTAATTGTCGTTCAATCGATCATATAAGCATAATATGGCTAATAATATGAGTTAGATTGATAATAATAAGAGTAACAAGTATAGTAATTGTCGTTCTATCGATCATATAAGCATAATATGGCTAATAATATGAGTTAGATTGATAATAATAAGAGTAATAAGTATAGTAATTGTCGTTCTATCGATCATATAAGCATAATATGGCTAATAATATGAGTTAGATTGATAATAATGAGAGTAACAAGTATAGTAATTGTCGTTCAATCGGTCATATAATCATAATATGGCTAATAATATAAGTTAGATTGATAACAATAAGAGTAATAAGTATAGTAATTGTCGTTCTATCGATCATATAAGCATAATATGGCTAATAATATGAATTAGATTGATAATAATAAGAGTAACAAGTATAGCAATTGTCGTTCTATCGATAATATAAGCATAATATGGTTAATAATATGAGTTAGATTGATAATAATAAGAGTAATAAGTATAGTAATTGTCCTTCTATCGATCATATACGCATAATATGGCTAATAATATGAGTTGGATTGATAATAATAAGAGTAACAAGTACAGTAATTGTCGTTCAATCGATCATATAAGCATAATGTGGCTAATAATATGAGTTAGATTGATAATAGTAAGAGTAATAAGTATAGTAATTGTCGTTCAATCGATCATATTAGCATAATGTGGCTAGTAATATGAGTTAGATTAATAATAGTAAGAGTAATACGTATAGTAATTGTCTCCCTATCGATCATATCCACATAATATGGCCAATAATATGAGTTAGATTGATAATAATTAGAGTAATAAGTATAGTAATTGCCGTTCTATCGATCATATAAGCATAATATGGCTAATATTATGAGTAAGATTGATAATAATAAGACTAATGAGTATAGTAATTGTCGTTCTATCGATCATATAAGCATAATATGGCTAATAATATGAGTTAGATTGATAATAATAAGAGTAATAAGTATAGTAATTCTCGTTCTATCGATCATATAAGCATAATATGGCTAATAATATGAGTTAGATTGATAATAATAAGAGTAACAAGTATAGCAATTGTCGTTCTATCGATAATATAAGCATAATATGGTTAATAATATGAGTTAGATTGATAATAATAAGAGTAATAAGTATAGTAATTGTCGTTCTATCGATCATATAAGCATAATATGGCTAATAATATGAGTTAGATTGATAATAATAAGAGTAAAAAGTGTAGTAATTGTCGTTCTATCGATCATATAAGCATAATATGGCTAATAATATGAGTTAGATTGATAATAATAAGAGTAATAAGTATAGTAATTGTCGTTCTATCGATAATATAAGCATAATATGGCTAATAATATGAGTTAGATTGATAATAGTAAGAGTAATAGGTATAGTAATTGTCGTTCTATCGATCATATAAGCATAATATGGCTAATAATATGAGTTAGATTGACAATAATGAGAGTAACAAATATAGTAATTGTCGTTCAATCGATCATATAAGCATAATATGGCTAATAATATGAGTTAGATTGATAATAATAAGAGTAATAAGTATAGTAATTGTCGTTCTATCGATCATATAAGCATAATATGTTTAATAATATGAGTTAGATTGATAATAATAAGACTAATGAGTATAGTAATTGTCGTTCTATCGATCATATAAGCATAATATGGCTAATAATATGAGTTAGATTGATAATAATAAGAGTAATAAGTATAGTAATTCTCGTTCTATCGATCATATAAGCATAATATGGCTAATAATATGAGTTAGATTGATAATAATAAGAGTATCAGCTATAGTAATTGTCCTTCTATCGATAATATAAGCATAATATGGCTAATAATATGTTTTAGATTGATAATAGTAAGAGTAATAAGTATAGTAATTGTCGTTCAATCGATCATATAAGCATAATATGGCTAATAATATGAGTTAGATTGATAATAATAAGAGTAATAACTATAGTAGTTGTCGTCCTATCGATCATATAAGCATAATATGGCTAATAATATGAGTTAGATTGATAATAGTAACAGTAACAAGTACAGTTATTGCCGTTCAATCGATCATATAAGCATAATGTGGCTAATAATATGAGTTAGATTAATAATAGTAAGAGTAATACGTATAGTGATTGTCGTCCTATCGATCATATCCACATAATATGGCCAATAATATGAGTTAGATTGATAATAATAAGAGTAAGAAGTATAGTCATTGTCCTTCTATCGATCATATACGCATAATATGGCTAATAATATGAGTTAGATTGATAATGGTAAGAGTAATAAGTATAGTAATGGTCGTTCTATCGATCATATCTGCATAATATGGAAATAATATGAGTTACATTAATAATAATAAGAGTAATAAGTATAGTAATTGTCGTCCTATCATTCATATCCACATAATATGGCCAATAATATGAGTTAGATTGATAATAATAAGAGTAATAAGTATAGTAATTGTCGTCCTATCGATCATATCCACATAATATGGCCAATAATATGAGTTAGATTGATAATAATAAGAGTAATAAGTATAGTAATTGTCGTTCTATCGATCATATAAGCATAATATGGCTAATAATATGAGTTAGATTGATAATAATAAGAGTAACAACTATAGTAATTGTCCTTCTATCGATAATATAAGCATAATATGGCTAATAATATGTGTTAGAATGATGATAGGAAGAGTAATAAGTATAGTGATTGTCGTTCAATCGATCATATAAGCATAATATGGCTAATAATATGAGTTAGATTAATAATAGTAAGAGTAATACGTATAGTAATTGTCGTCCTATCGTTCATATCCACATAATATGGGCAATAATATGAGTTAGATTGATAATAATAAGAGTAATAAGTATAGTAATTGTCGTTCTATCGTTCATATAAGCATAATATGGCTAATAATATGAGTTAGATTGATAATAATAAGAGTAATAAGTATAGTAATTGTCGTTCTATCGATCATATAAGCATAATATGGCTAATAATATGAGTTAGATTGATAATAATAAGAGTAATAAGTATAGTAATTGTCGTTCTATCGATCATATAAGCATAATATGGCAAATAATATGAGTTAGATTGATAACAATAAGAGTAACAAGTATAGTAATTGTCTTTCTATCGATCATATAAGCATAATATGGCTAATAATATGAGTTAGATTGATAATAATAAGAGTAATAAGTATAGTAATTGTGGTTCTATCGATCATATAAGCATAATATGGCTAATAATATAAGTTAGATTGATAATAATAAGAGTAATAAGTATAGTAATTGTCGATCTATCGATCATATCTGCATAATATGGAAATAATATGAGTTAGATTGATAATAATAAGAGTAATAAGTATAGTAATTGTCGTCCTATCGATCATATCCACATAATATGGCCAATAATATGAGTTAGATTGATAATAATTAGAGTAACAAGTATAGTAATAGCCGTTCTATCGATCATATAAGCATAATATGGCTAATATTATGAGTAAGATTGATAATAATAAGAGTAACAAGTATAGTAATTGTCGTTCTATCGATAATATAAGCATAATATGGCTAATAATATAAGATAGATTGATAATAATAAGAGTAATAAGTATAGTAATTGTCGTTCTATCGATCATATAAGCATAATATGGCTAATAATATGAGTTAGATTGATAATGGTAAGAGTAATAAGTATAGTAATGGTCGTTCAATCGATCATATAAGCATAATATGGCTAATAATATGAGTTAGATTAATAATAGTAAGAGTAATACGTATAGTAATTGTCGTCCTATCGTTCATATCCACATAATATGGCCAATAATATGAGTTAGATTGATAATAATAAGAGTAATAAGTATAGTAATTGTCGTTCTATCGTTCATATAAGCATAATATGGCTAATAATATGAGTTAGATTGATAATAATAAGAGTAATAAGTATAGTAATTGTCGTTCTATCGATCATATAAGCATAATATGGCTAATAATATGAGTTAGATTTATAATAATTAGAGTAACAAGTACAGTAATTGTCGTTCAATCGGTCATATAATCATAATATGGCTAATAATATAAGTTAGATTGATAATAATAAGAGTAATAAGTATAGTAATTGTCGATCTATCGATCATATCTGCATAATATGGAAATAATATGAGTTAGATTGATAATAATAAGAGTAATAAGTATAGTAATTGTCGTCCTATCGATCATATCCACATAATATGGCCAATAATATGAGTTAGATTGATAATAATAAGAGTAATAAATATAGTAATTGTCGTTCTATCGATCATATAAGCATAATATGGCTAATAATATGAGTTAGATTGATAATAATAAGAGTAACAACTATAGTAATTGTCCTTCTATCGATAATATAAGCGTAATATGGCTAATAATATGTGTTAGATTGATGATAGTAAGAGTAATAAGTATAGTAATTGTCGTTCAATCGATCATATAAGCATAATATGGCTAATAATATGAGTTAGATTAATAATAGTACGAGTAATACGTATAGTAATTGTCGTCCTATCGTTCATATCCACATAATATGGCTAATAATATGAGTTAGATTGATAATAATAAGAGTAACAACTATAGTAATTGTCCTTCTATCGATAATATAAGCGTAATATGGCTAATAATATGTGTTAGATTGATGATAGTAAGAGTAATAAGTATAGTAATTGTCGTTCTATCGATCATATAAGCATAATATGGCTAATAATATAAGTTAGATTGATAATAATAAGAGTAATAAGTATAGTAATTGTCGATCTATCGATCATATCTGCATAATATGGAAATAATATGAGTTAGATTGATAATAATAAGAGTAACAAGTATAGCAATTGCCGTTCTATCGATAATATAAGCATAATATGGTTAATAATATGAGTTAGATTGATAATAATAAGAGTAATGAGTACAGTAATTGTCGTCCTATCGATCATATCCACATAATATGGCCAATAATATGAGTTAGATTGATAATAATAAGAGTAATAAGTATAGTAATTGTCGTTCTATCGATCATATAAGCATAATATGGCTAATAATATGAGTTAGATTGATAATAATAAGAGTAACAACTATAGTAATTGTCCTTCTTTCAATAATATAGGCATGATATGGCTAATAATATGAGTTAGATTGATAATAATAAGCGTAACAAGTATAGTAATTGTCGTTCAATCGATCATATAAGCATAATATGGCTAATAATATGAGTTCGATTGATAATAGCAAGAGTAATAGGCATAGTGTTTGTCGATCTACCGATCATATCTGATTAATATGTTTAATAATATGAGTTAGATTGATAATAATAAGAGTAACAGCTATAGTAATTGTCCTTCTATCGATAATATAAGCATAATATGGCTAATAATATGTTTTAGATTGATAATAGTAAGAGTAATAAGTATAGTAATTGTCGTTCAATCGATCATATAAGCATAATATGGCTAATAATATGAGTTAGATTGATAATAATAAGAGTAATAACTATAGTAGTTGTCGTCCTATCGATCATATAAGCATAATATGGCTAATAATATGAGTTAGATTGATAATAGTAACAGTAACAAGTACAGTTATTGCCGTTCAATCGATCATATAAGCATAATGTGGCTAATAATATGAGTTAGATTAATAATAGTAAGAGTAATACGTATAGTGATTGTCGTCCTATCGATCATATCCACATAATATGGCCAATAATATGAGTTAGATTGATAATAATAAGAGTAAGAAGTATAGTCATTGTCCTTCTATCGATCATATACGCATAATATGGCTAATAATATGAGTTAGATTGATAATGGTAAGAGTAATAAGTATAGTAATGGTCGTTCTATCGATCATATCTGCATAATATGGAAATAATATGAGTTACATTGATAATAATAAGAGTAATAAGTATAGTAATTGTCGTCCTATCGATCATATCCACATAATATGGCCAATAATATGAGTTAGATTGATAATAATAAGAGTAATAAGTATAGTAATTGTCGTCCTATCGATCATATCCACATAATATGGCCAATAATATGAGTTAGATTGATAATAATAAGAGTAATAAGTATAGTAATTGTCGTTCTATCGATCATATAAGCATAATATGGCTAATAATATGAGTTAGATTGATAATAATAAGAGTAACAACTATAGTAATTGTCCTTCTATCGATAATATAAGCATAATATGGCTAATAATATGTGTTAGAATGATGATAGGAAGAGTAATAAGTATAGTGATTGTCGTTCAATCGATCATATAAGCATAATATGGCTAATAATATGAGTTAGATTAATAATATTAAGAGTAATACGTATAGTAATTGTCGTCCTATCGTTCATATCCACATAATATGGCCAATAATATGAGTTAGATTGATAATAATAAGAGTAATAAGTATAGTAATTGTCGTCCTATCGATCATATCCACATAATATGGCCAATAATATGAGTTAGATTGATAATAATAAGAGTAATAAGTATAGTAATTGTCGTTCTATCGTTCATATAAGCATAATATGGCTAATAATATGAGTTAGATTGATAATAATAAGAGTAATAAGTATAGTAATTGTCGTTCTATCGATCATATAAGCATAATATGGCTAATAATATGAGTTAGATTGATAATAATAAGAGTAATAAGTATAGTCATTGTCGTTCTATCGATCATATAAGCATAATATGGCAAATAATATGAGTTAGATTGATAACAATAAGAGTAACAAGTATAGTAATTGTCTTTCTATCGATCATATAAGCATAATATGGCTAATAATATGAGTTAGATTGATAATAATAAGAGTAATAAGTATAGTAATTGTGGTTCTATCGATCATATAAGCATAATATGGCTAATAATATAAGTTAGATTGATAATAATAAGAGTAATAAGTATAGTAATTGTCGATCTATCGATCATATCTGCATAATATGGAAATAATATGAGTTAGATTGATAATAATAAGAGTAATAAGTATAGTAATTGTCGTCCTATCGATCATATCCACATAATATGGCCAATAATATGAGTTAGATTGATAATAATTAGAGTAATAAGTATAGTAATAGCCGTTCTATCGATCATATAAGCATAATATGGCTAATATTATGAGTAAGATTGATAATAATAAGAGTAACAAGTATAGTAATTGTCGTTCTATCGATAATATAAGCATAATATGGCTAATAATATAAGATAGATTGATAATAATAAGAGTAATAAGTATAGTAATTGTCGTCCTATCGATCATATAAGCATAATATGGCTAATAATATGAGTTAGATTGATAATGGTAAGAGTAATAAGTATAGTAATGGTCGTTCAATCGATCATATAAGCATAATATGGCTAATAATATGAGTTAGATTAATAATAGTAAGAGTAATACGTATAGTAATTGTCGTCCTATCGTTCATATCCACATAATATGGCCAATAATATGAGTTAGATTGATAATAATAAGAGTAATAAGTATAGTAATTGTCGTTCTATCGTTCATATAAGCATAATATGGCTAATAATATGAGTTAGATTGATAACAATAAGAGTAACAAGTATAGTAATTGTCGTTCTATCGATCATATAAGCATAATATGGCTAATAATATGAGTTAGATTGATAATAATAAGAGTAATAAGTATAGTAATTGTCGTTCTATCGATCATATAAGCATAATATGGCAAATAATATGAGTTAGATTGATAACAATAAGAGTAACAAGTATAGTAATTGTCTTTCTATCGATCATATAAGCATAATATGGCTAATAATATGAGTTAGATTGATAATAATAAGAGTAATAAGTATAGTAATTGTGGTTCTATCGATCATATAAGCATAATATGGCTAATAATATAAGTTAGATTGATAATAATAAGAGTAATAAGTATAGTAATTGTCGATCTATCGATCATATCTGCATAATATGGAAATAATATGAGTTAGATTGATAATAATAAGAGTAATAAGTATAGTAATTGTCGTCCTATCGATCATATCCACATAATATGGCCAATAATATGAGTTAGATTGATAATAATTAGAGTAATAAGTATAGTAATAGCCGTTCTATCGATCATATAAGCATAATATGGATAATATTATGAGTAAGATTGATAATAATAAGAGTAACAAGTATAGTAATTGTCGTTCTATCGATAATATAAGCATAATATGGCTAATAATATAAGATAGATTGATAATAATAAGAGTAATAAGTATAGTAATTGTCGTTCTATCGATCATATAAGCATAATATGGCTAATAATATGAGTTAGATTGATAATGGTAAGAGTAATAAGTATAGTAATGGTCGTTCAATCGATCATATAAGCATAATATGGCTAATAATATGAGTTAGATTAATAATAGTAAGAGTAATACGTATAGTAATTGTCGTCCTATCGTTCATATCCACATAATATGGCCAATAATATGAGTTAGATTGATAATAATAAGAGTAATAAGTATAGTAATTGTCGTTCTATCGTTCATATAAGCATAATATGGCTAATAATATGAGTTAGATTGATAACAATAAGAGTAACAAGTATAGTAATTGTCCTTCTATCGATAATATAAGCGTAATATGGCTAATAATATGTGTTAGATTGATGATAGTAAGAGTAATAAGTATAGTAATTGTCGTTCTATCGATCATATAAGCATAATATGGCTAATAATATAAGTTAGATTGATAATAATAAGAGTAATAAGTATAGTAATTGTCGATCTATCGATCATATCTGCATAATATGGAAATAATATGAGTTAGATTGATAATAATAAGAGTAATAAGTATAGTAATTGTCGTCCTATCGATCATATCCACATAATATGGCAAATAATATGAGTTAGATTGATAATAATAAGAGTAATAAGTATAGTAATTGTCATTCTATCGATCATATAAGCATAATATGGCTAATAATATGAGTTAGATTGATAATAATAAGAGTAACAACTATAGTAATTGTCCTTCTATCGATAATATAAGCGTAATATGGCTAATAATATGTGTTAGATTGATGATAGTAAGAGTAATAAGTATAGTAATTGTCGTTCAATCGATCATATAAGCATAATATGGCTAATAATATGAGTTAGATTAATAATAGTAAGAGTAATACGTATAGTAATTGTCGTCCTATCGATCATATCCACATAATATGGCCAATAATATGAGTTAGATTGATAATAATAAGAGTAATAAGTATAGTAATTGTCGTTCTATCGATCATATAAGCATAATATGGCTAATAATATGAGTTAGATTGATAATAATAAGAGTAATAAGTATAGTAATTGTCGTTCTATCGATCATATAAGCATAATATGGCTAATAATATGAGTTAGATTTATAATAATTAGAGTAACAAGTACAGTAATTGTCGTTCAATCGGTCATATAATCATAATATGGCTAATAATATAAGTTAGATTGATAATAATAAGAGTAATAAGTATAGTAATTGTCGATCTATCGATCATATCTGCATAATATGGAAATAATATGAGTTAGATTGATAATAATAAGAGTAATAAGTATAGTAATTGTCGTCCTATCGATCATGTCCACATAATATGGCAAATAATATGAGTTAGATTGATAATAATAAGAGTAATAAGTATAGTAATTGTCGTTCTATCGATCATATAAGCATAATATGGCTAATAATATGAGTTAGATTGATAATAATAAGAGTAACAACTATAGTAATTGTCCTTCTATCGATAATATAAGCGTAATATGGCTAATAATATGTGTTAGATTGATGATAGTAAGAGTAATAAGTATAGTAATTGTCGTTCAATCGATCATATAAGCATAATATGGCTAATAATATGAGTTAGATTGATAATAATAAGAGTAAGAAGTATAGTCATTGTCCTTCTATCGATCATATACGCATAATATGGCTAATAATATGAGTTAGATTGATAATGGTAAGAGTAATAAGTATAGTAATGGTCGTTCTATCGATCATATCTGCATAATATGGAAATAATATGAGTTACATTGATAATAATAAGAGTAATAAGTATAGTAATTGTCGTCCTATCGATCATATCCACATAATATGGCCAATAATATGAGTTAGATTGATAATAATAAGAGTAATAAGTATAGTAATTGTCGTTCTATCGTTCATATAAGCATAATATGGCTAATAATATGAGTTAGATTGATAATAATAAGAGTAATAAGTATAGTAATTGTCGTTCTATCGATCATATAAGCATAATATGGCTAATAATATGAGTTAGATTGATAATAATAAGAGTAATAAGTATAGTAATTGTCGTTCTATCGATCATATAAGCATAATATGGCAAATAATATGAGTTAGATTGATAACAATAAGAGTAACAAGTATAGTAATTGTCTTTCTATCGATCATATAAGCATAATATGGCTAATAATATGAGTTAGATTGATAATAATAAGAGTAATAAGTATAGTAATTGTGGTTCTATCGATCATATAAGCATAATATGGCTAATAATATAAGTTAGATTGATAATAATAATAGTAATAAGTATAGTAATTGTCGATCTATCGATCATATCTGCATAATATGGAAATAATATGAGTTAGATTGATAATAATAAGAGTAATAAGTATAGTAATTGTCGTCCTATCGATCATATCCACATAATATGGCCAATAATATGAGTTAGATTGATAATAATTAGAGTAATAAGTATAGTAATAGCCGTTCTATCGATCATATAAGCATAATATGGCTAATATTATGAGTAAGATTGATAATAATAAGAGTAACAAGTATAGTAATTGTCGTTCTATCGATAATATAAGCATAATATGGCTAATAATATAAGATAGATTGATAATAATAAGAGTAATAAGTATAGTAATTGTCGTTCTATCGATCATATAAGCATAATATGGCTAATAATATGAGTTAGATTGATAATGGTAAGAGTAATAAGTATAGTAATGGTCGTTCAATCGATCATATAAGCATAATATGGCTAATAATATGAGTTAGATTAATAATAGTAAGAGTAATACGTATAGTAATTGTCGTCCTATCGTTCATATCCACATAATATGGCCAATAATATGAGTTAGATTGATAATAATAAGAGTAATAAGTATAGTAATTGTCGTTCTATCGTTCATATAAGCATAATATGGCTAATAATATGAGTTAGATTGATAACAATAAGAGTAACAAGTATAGTAATTGTCTTTCTATCGATCATATAAGCATAATATGGCCAATAATATGAGTTAGATTGATAATAATAAGAGTAATAAGTATAGTAATTGTCGTTCTATCGATCATATAAGCATAATATGGCTAATAATATGAGTTAGATTGATAATAATAAGAGTAACAACTATAGTAATTGTCCTTCTATCGATAATATAAGCGTAATATGGCTAATAATATGTGTTAGATTGATGATAGTAAGAGTAATAAGTATAGTAATTGTCGTTCAATCGATCATATAAGCATAATATGGCTAATAATATGAGTTAGATTAATAATAGTACGAGTAATACGTATAGTAATTGTCGTCCTATCGTTCATATCCACATAATATGGCTAATAATATGAGTTAGATTGATAATAATAAGAGTAACAACTATAGTAATTGTCCTTCTATCGATAATATAAGCGTAATATGGCTAATAATATGTGTTAGATTGATGATAGTAAGAGTAATAAGTATAGTAATTGTCGTTCTATCGATCATATAAGCATAATATGGCTAATAATATAAGTTAGATTGATAATAATAAGAGTAATAAGTATAGTAATTGTCGATCTATCGATCATATCTGCATAATATGGAAATAATATGAGTTAGATTGATAATAATAAGAGTAATAAGTATAGTAATTGTCGTCCTATCGATCATATCCACATAATATGGCAAATAATATGAGTTAGATTGATAATAATAAGAGTAATAAGTATAGTAATTGTCATTCTATCGATCATATAAGCATAATATGGCTAATAATATGAGTTAGATTGATAATAATAAGAGTAACAACTATAGTAATTGTACTTCTATCGATAATATAAGCGTAATATGGCTAATAATATGTGTTAGATTGATGATAGTAAGAGTAATAAGTATAGTAATTGTCGTTCAATCGATCATATAAGCATAATATGGCTAATAATATGAGTTAGATTAATAATAGTAAGAGTAATACGTATAGTAATTGTCGTCCTATCGATCATATCCACATAATATGGCCAATAATATGAGTTAGATTGATAATAATAAGAGTAATAAGTATAGTAATTGTCGTTCTATCGATCATATAAGCATAATATGGCTAATAATATGAGTTAGATTGATAATAATAAGAGTAATAAGTATAGTAATTGTCGTTCTATCGATCATATAAGCATAATATGGCTAATAATATGAGTTAGATTTATAATAATTAGAGTAACAAGTACAGTAATTGTCGTTCAATCGGTCATATAATCATAATATGGCTAATAATATAAGTTAGATTGATAATAATAAGAGTAATAAGTATAGTAATTGTCGATCTATCGATCATATCTGCATAATATGGAAATAATATGAGTTAGATTGATAATAATAAGAGTAATAAGTATAGTAATTGTCGTCCTATCGATCATGTCCACATAATATGGCAAATAATATGAGTTAGATTGATAATAATAAGAGTAATAAGTATAGTAATTGTCGTTCTATCGATCATATAAGCATAATATGGCTAATAATATGAGTTAGATTGATAATAATAAGAGTAACAACTATAGTAATTGTCCTTCTATCGATAATATAAGCGTAATATGGCTAATAATATGTGTTAGATTGATGATAGTAAGAGTAATAAGTATAGTAATTGTCGTTCAATCGATCATATAAGCATAATATGGCTAATAATATGAGTTAGATTAATAATAGTAAGAGTAATACGTATAGTAATTGTCGTCCTATCGATCATATCCACATAATATGGCCAATAATATGAGTTAGATTGATAATAATAAGAGTAACAAGTATAGTAATTGTCGTTCTATCGATCATATAAGCATAATATGGCTAATAATATGAGTTAGATTGATAATAATAAGAGTAATAAGTATAGTAATTGTCGTTCTATCGATCATATAAGCATAATATGGCTAATAATATGAGTTAGATTGATAATAATGAGAGTAACAAGTATAGTAATTGTCGTTCAATCGGTCATATAATCATAATATGGCTAATAATATAAGTTAGATTGATAACAATAAGAGTAATAAGTATAGTAATTGTCGTTCTATCGATCATATAAGCATAATATGGCTAATAATATGAATTAGATTGATAATAATAAGAGTAACAAGTATAGCAATTGTCGTTCTATCGATAATATAAGCATAATATGGTTAATAATATGAGTTAGATTGATAATAATAAGAGTAATAAGTATAGTAATTGTCCTTCTATCGATCATATACGCATAATATGGCTAATAATATGAGTTGGATTGATAATAATAAGAGTAACAAGTACAGTAATTGTCGTTCAATCGATCATATAAGCATAATGTGGCTAATAATATGAGTTAGATTGATAATAGTAAGAGTAATAAGTATAGTAATTGTCGTTCAATCGATCATATAAGCATAATGTGGCTAGTAATATGAGTTAGATTAATAATAGTAAGAGTAATACGTATAGTAATTGTCTCCCTATCGATCATATCCACATAATATGGCCAATAATATGAGTTAGATTGATAATAATTAGAGTAATAAGTATAGTAATTGCCGTTCTATCGATCATATAAGCATAATATGGCTAATATTATGAGTAAGATTGATAATAATAAGACTAATGAGTATAGTAATTGTCGTTCTATCGATCATATAAGCATAATATGGCTAATAATATGAGTTAGATTGATAATAATAAGAGTAATAAGTATAGTAATTCTCGTTCTATCGATCATATAAGCATAATATGGCTAATAATATGAGTTAGATTGATAATAATAAGAGTAATAAGTATAGTAATTGTCGTTCTATCGATCATATAAGCATAATATGGCAAATAATATGAGTTAGATTGATAACAATAAGAGTAACAAGTATAGTAATTGTCTTTCTATCGATCATATAAGCATAATATGGCTAATAATATGAGTTAGATTGATAATAATAAGAGTAATAAGTATAGTAATTGTGGTTCTATCGATCATATAAGCATAATATGGCTAATAATATAAGTTAGATTGATAATAATAAGAGTAATAAGTATAGTAATTGTCGATCTATCGATCATATCTGCATAATATGGAAATAATATGAGTTAGATTGATAATAATAAGAGTAATAAGTATAGTAATTGTCGTCCTATCGATCATATCCACATAATATGGCCAATAATATGAGTTAGATTGATAATAATTAGAGTAATAAGTATAGTAATAGCCGTTCTATCGATCATATAAGCATAATATGGCTAATATTATGAGTAAGATTGATAATAATAAGAGTAACAAGTATAGTAATTGTCGTTCTATCGATAATATAAGCATAATATGGCTAATAATATAAGATAGATTGATAATAATAAGAGTAATAAGTATAGTAATTGTCGTTCTATCGATCATATAAGCATAATATGGCTAATAATATGAGTTAGATTGATAATGGTAAGAGTAATAAGTATAGTAATGGTCGTTCAATCGATCATATAAGCATAATATGGCTAATAATATGAGTTAGATTAATAATAGTAAGAGTAATACGTATAGTAATTGTCGTCCTATCGTTCATATCCACATAATATGGCCAATAATATGAGTTAGATTGATAATAATAAGAGTAATAAGTATAGTAATTGTCGTTCTATCGTTCATATAAGCATAATATGGCTAATAATATGAGTTAGATTGATAACAATAAGAGTAACAAGTATAGTAATTGTCCTTCTATCGATAATATAAGCGTAATATGGCTAATAATATGTGTTAGATTGATGATAGTAAGAGTAATAAGTATAGTAATTGTCGTTCTATCGATCATATAAGCATAATATGGCTAATAATATAAGTTAGATTGATAATAATAAGAGTAATAAGTATAGTAATTGTCGATCTATCGATCATATCTGCATAATATGGAAATAATATGAGTTAGATTGATAATAATAAGAGTAATAAGTATAGTAATTGTCGTCCTATCGATCATATCCACATAATATGGCAAATAATATGAGTTAGATTGATAATAATAAGAGTAATAAGTATAGTAATTGTCATTCTATCGATCATATAAGCATAATATGGCTAATAATATGAGTTAGATTGATAATAATAAGAGTAACAACTATAGTAATTGTCCTTCTATCGATAATATAAGCGTAATATGGCTAATAATATGTGTTAGATTGATGATAGTAAGAGTAATAAGTATAGTAATTGTCGTTCAATCGATCATATAAGCATAATATGGCTAATAATATGAGTTAGATTAATAATAGTAAGAGTAATACGTATAGTAATTGTCGTCCTATCGATCATATCCACATAATATGGCCAATAATATGAGTTAGATTGATAATAATAAGAGTAACAACTATAGTAATTGTCCTTCTATCGATAATATAAGCGTAATATGGCTAATAATATGTGTTAGATTGATGATAGTAAGAGTAATAAGTATAGTAATTGTCGTTCAATCGATCATATAAGCATAATATGGCTAATAATATGAGTTAGATTGATAATAATAAGAGTAAGAAGTATAGTCATTGTCCTTCTATCGATCATATACGCATAATATGGCTAATAATATGAGTTAGATTGATAATGGTAAGAGTAATAAGTATAGTAATGGTCGTTCTATCGATCATATCTGCATAATATGGAAATAATATGAGTTACATTGATAATAATAAGAGTAATAAGTATAGTAATTGTCGTCCTATCGATCATATCCACATAATATGGCCAATAATATGAGTTAGATTGATAATAATAAGAGTAATAAGTATAGTAATTGTCGTTCTATCGTTCATATAAGCATAATATGGCTAATAATATGAGTTAGATTGATAATAATAAGAGTAATAAGTATAGTAATTGTCGTTCTATCGATCATATAAGCATAATATGGCTAATAATATGAGTTAGATTGATAATAATAAGAGTAATAAGTATAGTAATTGTCGTTCTATCGATCATATAAGCATAATATGGCAGATAATATGAGTTAGATTGATAACAATAAGAGTAACAAGTATAGTAATTGTCTTTCTATCGATCATATAAGCATAATATGGCTAATAATATGAGTTAGATTGATAATAATAAGAGTAATAAGTATAGTAATTGTGGTTCTATCGATCATATAAGCATAATATGGCTAATAATATAAGTTAGATTGATAATAATAATAGTAATAAGTATAGTAATTGTCGATCTATCGATCATATCTGCATAATATGGAAATAATATGAGTTAGATTGATAATAATAAGAGTAATAAGTATAGTAATTGTCGTCCTATCGATCATATCCACATAATATGGCCAATAATATGAGTTAGATTGATAATAATTAGAGTAATAAGTATAGTAATAGCCGTTCTATCGATCATATAAGCATAATATGGCTAATATTATGAGTAAGATTGATAATAATAAGAGTAACAAGTATAGTAATTGTCGTTCTATCGATAATATAAGCATAATATGGCTAATAATATAAGATAGATTGATAATAATAAGAGTAATAAGTATAGTAATTGTCGTTCTATCGATCATATAAGCATAATATGGCTAATAATATGAGTTAGATTGATAATGGTAAGAGTAATAAGTATAGTAATGGTCGTTCAATCGATCATATAAGCATAATATGGCTAATAATATGAGTTAGATTAATAATAGTAAGAGTAATACGTATAGTAATTGTCGTCCTATCGTTCATATCCACATAATATGGCCAATAATATGAGTTAGATTGATAATAATAAGAGTAATAAGTATAGTAATTGTCGTTCTATCGTTCATATAAGCATAATATGGCTAATAATATGAGTTAGATTGATAACAATAAGAGTAACAAGTATAGTAATTGTCTTTCTATCGATCATATAAGCATAATATGGCCAATAATATGAGTTAGATTGATAATAATAAGAGTAATAAGTATAGTAATTGTCGTTCTATCGATCATATAAGCATAATATGGCTAATAATATGAGTTAGATTGATAATAATAAGAGTAACAACTATAGTAATTGTCCTTCTATCGATAATATAAGCGTAATATGGCTAATAATATGTGTTAGATTGATGATAGTAAGAGTAATAAGTATAGTAATTGTCGTTCAATCGATCATATAAGCATAATATGGCTAATAATATGAGTTAGATTAATAATAGTACGAGTAATACGTATAGTAATTGTCGTCCTATCGTTCATATCCACATAATATGGCTAATAATATGAGTTAGATTGATAATAATAAGAGTAACAACTATAGTAATTGTCCTTCTATCGATAATATAAGCGTAATATGGCTAATAATATGTGTTAGATTGATGATAGTAAGAGTAATAAGTATAGTAATTGTCGTTCTATCGATCATATAAGCATAATATGGCTAATAATATAAGTTAGATTGATAATAATAAGAGTAATAAGTATAGTAATTGTCGATCTATCGATCATATCTGCATAATATGGAAATAATATGAGTTAGATTGATAATAATAAGAGTAATAAGTATAGTAATTGTCGTCCTATCGATCATATCCACATAATATGGCAAATAATATGAGTTAGATTGATAATAATAAGAGTAATAAGTATAGTAATTGTCATTCTATCGATCATATAAGCATAATATGGCTAATAATATGAGTTAGATTGATAATAATAAGAGTAACAACTATAGTAATTGTACTTCTATCGATAATATAAGCGTAATATGGCTAATAATATGTGTTAGATTGATGATAGTAAGAGTAATAAGTATAGTAATTGTCGTTCAATCGATCATATAAGCATAATATGGCTAATAATATGAGTTAGATTAATAATAGTAAGAGTAATACGTATAGTAATTGTCGTCCTATCGATCATATCCACATAATATGGCCAATAATATGAGTTAGATTGATAATAATAAGAGTAATAAGTATAGTAATTGTCGTTCTATCGATCATATAAGCATAATATGGCTAATAATATGAGTTAGATTGATAATAATAAGAGTAATAAGTATAGTAATTGTCGTTCTATCGATCATATAAGCATAATATGGCTAATAATATGAGTTAGATTTATAATAATTAGAGTAACAAGTACAGTAATTGTCGTTCAATCGGTCATATAAGCATAATATGGCTAATAATATGAGTTAGATTGATAATAATAAGAGTAACAACTATAGTAATTGTCCTTCTATCGATAATATAAGCGTAATATGGCTAATAATATGTGTTAGATTGATGATAGTAAGAGTAATAAGTATAGTAATTGTCGTTCAATCGATCATATAAGCATAATATGGCTAGTAATATGAGTTAGATTAATAATAGTACGAGTAATACGTATAGTAATTGTCGTCCTATCGTTCATATCCACATAATATGGCTAATAATATGAGTTAGATTGATAATAATAAGAGTAACAACTATAGTAATTGTCCTTCTATCGATAATATAAGCGTAATATGGCTAATAATATGTGTTAGATTGATGATAGTAAGAGTAATAAGTATAGTAATTGTCGTTCTATCGATCATATAAGCATAATATGGCTAATAATATAAGTTAGATTGATAATAATAAGAGTAATAAGTATAGTAATTGTCGATCTATCGATCATATCTGCATAATATGGAAATAATATGAGTTAGATTGATAATAATAAGAGTAATAAGTATAGTAATTGTCGTCCTATCGATCATATCCACATAATATGGCAAATAATATGAGTTAGATTGATAATAATAAGAGTAATAAGTATAGTAATTGTCATTCTATCGATCATATAAGCATAATATGGCTAATAATATGAGTTAGATTGATAATAATAAGAGTAACAACTATAGTAATTGTACTTCTATCGATAATATAAGCGTAATATGGCTAATAATATGTGTTAGATTGATGATAGTAAGAGTAATAAGTATAGTAATTGTCGTTCAATCGATCATATAAGCATAATATGGCTAATAATATGAGTTAGATTAATAATAGTACGAGTAATACGTATAGTAATTGTCGTCCTATCGTTCATATCCACATAATATGGCTAATAATATGAGTTAGATTGATAATAATAAGAGTAACAACTATAGTAATTGTCCTTCTATCGATAATATAAGCGTAATATGGCTAATAATATGTGTTAGATTGATGATAGTAAGAGTAATAAGTATAGTAATTGTCGTTCAATCGATCATATAAGCATAATATGGCTAATAATATGAGTTAGATTAATAATAGTACGAGTAATACGTATAGTAATTGTCGTCCTATCGTTCATATCCACATAATATGGCTAATAATATGAGTTAGATTGATAATAATAAGAGTAATAAGTATAGTAATTGTCGTCCTATCGATCATATCCACATAATATGGCCAATAATATGAGTTAGATTGATAATAATTAGAGTAATAAGTATAGTAATAGCCGTTCTATCGATCATATAAGCATAATATGGCTAATATTATGAGTAAGATTGATAATAATAAGAGTAACAAGTATAGTAATTGTCGTTCTATCGATAATATAAGCATAATATGGCTAATAATATAAGATAGATTGATAATAATAAGAGTAATAAGTATAGTAATTGTCGTTCTATCGATCATATAAGCATAATATGGCTAATAATATGAGTTAGATTGATAATGGTAAGAGTAATAAGTATAGTAATGGTCGTTCAATCGATCATATAAGCATAATATGGCTAATAATATGAGTTAGATTAATAATAGTAAGAGTAATACGTATAGTAATTGTCGTCCTATCGTTCATATCCACATAATATGGCCAATAATATGAGTTAGATTGATAATAATAAGAGTAATAAGTATAGTAATTGTCGTTCTATCGTTCATATAAGCATAATATGGCTAATAATATGAGTTAGATTGATAACAATAAGAGTAACAAGTATAGTAATTGTCTTTCTATCGATCATATAAGCATAATATGGCCAATAATATGAGTTAGATTGATAATAATAAGAGTAATAAGTATAGTAATTGTCGTTCTATCGATCATATAAGCATAATATGGCTAATAATATGAGTTAGATTGATAATAATAAGAGTAACAACTATAGTAATTGTCCTTCTATCGATAATATAAGCGTAATATGGCTAATAATATGTGTTAGATTGATGATAGTAAGAGTAATAAGTATAGTAATTGTCGTTCAATCGATCATATAAGCATAATATGGCTAATAATATGAGTTAGATTAATAATAGTACGAGTAATACGTATAGTAATTGTCGTCCTATCGTTCATATCCACATAATATGGCTAATAATATGAGTTAGATTGATAATAATAAGAGTAACAACTATAGTAATTGTCCTTCTATCGATAATATAAGCGTAATATGGCTAATAATATGTGTTAGATTGATGATAGTAAGAGTAATAAGTATAGTAATTGTCGTTCTATCGATCATATAAGCATAATATGGCTAATAATATAAGTTAGATTGATAATAATAAGAGTAATAAGTATAGTAATTGTCGATCTATCGATCATATCTGCATAATATGGAAATAATATGAGTTAGATTGATAATAATAAGAGTAATAAGTATAGTAATTGTCGTCCTATCGATCATATCCACATAATATGGCAAATAATATGAGTTAGATTGATAATAATAAGAGTAATAAGTATAGTAATTGTCATTCTATCGATCATATAAGCATAATATGGCTAATAATATGAGTTAGATTGATAATAATAAGAGTAACAACTATAGTAATTGTACTTCTATCGATAATATAAGCGTAATATGGCTAATAATATGTGTTAGATTGATGATAGTAAGAGTAATAAGTATAGTAATTGTCGTTCAATCGATCATATAAGCATAATATGGCTAATAATATGAGTTAGATTAATAATAGTAAGAGTAATACGTATAGTAATTGTCGTCCTATCGATCATATCCACATAATATGGCCAATAATATGAGTTAGATTGATAATAATAAGAGTAATAAGTATAGTAATTGTCGTTCTATCGATCATATAAGCATAATATGGCTAATAATATGAGTTAGATTGATAATAATAAGAGTAATAAGTATAGTAATTGTCGTTCTATCGATCATATAAGCATAATATGGCTAATAATATGAGTTAGATTTATAATAATTAGAGTAACAAGTACAGTAATTGTCGTTCAATCGGTCATATAAGCATAATATGGCTAATAATATGAGTTAGATTGATAATAATAAGAGTAACAACTATAGTAATTGTCCTTCTATCGATAATATAAGCGTAATATGGCTAATAATATGTGTTAGATTGATGATAGTAAGAGTAATAAGTATAGTAATTGTCGTTCAATCGATCATATAAGCATAATATGGCTAATAATATGAGTTAGATTAATAATAGTACGAGTAATACGTATAGTAATTGTCGTCCTATCGTTCATATCCACATAATATGGCTAATAATATGAGTTAGATTGATAATAATAAGAGTAACAACTATAGTAATTGTCCTTCTATCGATAATATAAGCGTAATATGGCTAATAATATGTGTTAGATTGATGATAGTAAGAGTAATAAGTATAGTAATTGTCGTTCTATCGATCATATAAGCATAATATGGCTAATAATATAAGTTAGATTGATAATAATAAGAGTAATAAGTATAGTAATTGTCGATCTATCGATCATATCTGCATAATATGGAAATAATATGAGTTAGATTGATAATAATAAGAGTAATAAGTATAGTAATTGTCGTCCTATCGATCATATCCACATAATATGGCAAATAATATGAGTTAGATTGATAATAATAAGAGTAATAAGTATAGTAATTGTCATTCTATCGATCATATAAGCATAATATGGCTAATAATATGAGTTAGATTGATAATAATAAGAGTAACAACTATAGTAATTGTACTTCTATCGATAATATAAGCGTAATATGGCTAATAATATGTGTTAGATTGATGATAGTAAGAGTAATAAGTATAGTAATTGTCGTTCAATCGATCATATAAGCATAATATGGCTAATAATATGAGTTAGATTAATAATAGTAAGAGTAATACGTATAGTAATTGTCGTCCTATCGATCATATCCACATAATATGGCCAATAATATGAGTTAGATTGATAATAATAAGAGTAATAAGTATAGTAATTGTCGTTCTATCGATCATATAAGCATAATATGGCTAATAATATGAGTTAGATTGATAATAATAAGAGTAATAAGTATAGTAATTGTCGTTCCATCGATCATATAAGCATAATATGGCTAATAATATGAGTTAGATTTATAATAATTAGAGTAACAAGTACAGTAATTGTCGTTCAATCGGTCATATAATCATAATATGGCTAATAATATAAGTTAGATTGATAATAATAAGAGTAATAAGTATAGTAATTGTCGATCTATCGATCATATCTGCATAATATGGAAATAATATGAGTTAGATTGATAATAATAAGAGTAATAAGTATAGTAATTGTCGTCCTATCGATCATGTCCACATAATATGGCAAATAATATGAGTTAGATTGATAATAATAAGAGTAATAAGTATAGTAATTGTCGTTCTATCGATCATATAAGCATAATATGGCTAATAATATGAGTTAGATTGATAATAATAAGAGTAACAACTATAGTAATTGTCCTTCTATCGATAATATAAGCGTAATATGGCTAATAATATGTGTTAGATTGATGATAGTAAGAGTAATAAGTATAGTAATTGTCGTTCAATCGATCATATAAGCATAATATGGCTAATAATATGAGTTAGATTAATAATAGTAAGAGTAATACGTATAGTAATTGTCGTCCTATCGATCATATCCACATAATATGGCCAATAATATGAGTTAGATTGATAATAATAAGAGTAACAAGTATAGTAATTGTCGTTCTATCGATCATATAAGCATAATATGGCTAATAATATGAGTTAGATTGATAATAATAAGAGTAATAAGTATAGTAATTGTCGTTCTATCGATCATATAAGCATAATATGGCTAATAATATGAGTTAGATTGATAATAATGAGAGTAACAAGTATAGCAATTGTCGTTCTATCGATAATATAAGCATAATATGGTTAATAATATGAGTTAGATTGATAATAATAAGAGTAATAAGTATAGTAATTGTCCTTCTATCGATCATATACGCATAATATGGCTAATAATATGAGTTGGATTGATAATAATAAGAGTAACAAGTACAGTAATTGTCGTTCAATCGATCATATAAGCATAATGTGGCTAATAATATAAGTTAGATTGATAATAATAAGAGTAATAAGTATAGTAATTGTCGATCTATCGATCATATAAGCATAATATGGCTAATATTATGAGTAAGATTGATAATAATAAGACTAATGAGTATAGTAATTGTCGTTCTATCGATCATATAAGCATAATATGGCTAATAATATGAGTTAGATTGATAATAATAAGAGTAATAAGTATAGTAATTCTCGTTCTATCGATCATATAAGCATAATATGGCTAATAATATGAGTTAGATTGATAATAATAAGAGTAACAAGTATAGCAATTGTCGTTCTATCGATAATATAAGCATAATATGGTTAATAATATGAGTTAGATTGATAATAATAAGAGTAATAAGTATAGTAATTGTCGTTCTATCGATCATATAAGCATAATATGGCTAATAATATGAGTTAGATTGATAATAATAAGAGTAAAAAGTGTAGTAATTGTCGTTCTATCGATCATATAAGCATAATATGGCTAATAATATGAGTTAGATTGATAATAATAAGAGTAATAAGTATAGTAATTGTCGTTCTATCGATAATATAAGCATAATATGGCTAATAATATGAGTTAGATTGATAATAGTAAGAGTAATAGGTATAGTAATTGTCGTTCTATCGATCATATAAGCATAATATGGCTAATAATATGAGTTAGATTGACAATAATGAGAGTAACAAATATAGTAATTGCCGTTCAATCGATCATATAAGCATAATATGGCTAATAATATGAGTTAGATTGATAATAATAAGAGTAATAGGTATAGTAATTGTCGTTCTATCGATCATATAAGCATAATATGCCAAATAATATGAGTTAGATTGATAATAATAAGAGTAATAAGTATAGTAATTGTCGTTCAATCGATCATATAAGCATAATGTGGCTAGTAATATGAGTTAGATTAATAATAGTAAGAGTAATACGTATAGTAATTGTCTCCCTATCGATCATATCCACATAATATGGCCAATAATATGAGTTAGATTGATAATAATTAGAGTAATAAGTATAGTAATTGCCGTTCTATCGATCATATAAGCATAATATGGCTAATATTATGAGTAAGATTGATAATAATAAGACTAATGAGTATAGTAATTGTCGTTCTATCGATCATATAAGCATAATATGGCTAATAATATGAGTTAGATTGATAATAATAAGAGTAATAAGTATAGTAATTCTCGTTCTATCGATCATATAAGCATAATATGGCTAATAATATGAGTTAGATTGATAATAATAAGAGTAACAAGTATAGCAATTGTCGTTCTATCGATAATATAAGCATAATATGGTTAATAATATGAGTTAGATTGATAATAATAAGAGTAATAAGTATAGTAATTGTCGTTCTATCGATCATATAAGCATAATATGGCTAATAATATGAGTTAGATTGATAATAATAAGAGTAAAAAGTGTAGTAATTGTCGTTCTATCGATCATATAAGCATAATATGGCTAATAATATGAGTTAGATTGATAATAATAAGAGTAATACGTATAGTAATTGTCGTTCTATCGATAATATAAGCATAATATGGCTAATAATATGAGTTAGATTGATAATAGTAAGAGTAATACGTATAGTAATTGTCGTTCTATCGATCATATAAGCATAATATGGCTAATAATATGAGTTAGATTGACAATAATGAGAGTAACAAATATAGTAATTGTCGTTCAATCGATCATATAAGCATAATATGGCTAATAATATGAGTTAGATTGATAATAATAAGAGTAATAGGTATAGTAATTGTCGTTCTATCGATCATATAAGCATAATATGCCAAATAATATGAGTTAGATTGATAATAATAAGAGTAACAAGTATAGTAATTGTCGTTCTATCGATCATATCTGCATAATATGGAAATAATATGAGTTAGATTAATAATAGTAAGAGTAATACGTATAGTAATTGTCGTCCTATCGATCATATCCACATAATATGGCCAATGATATGAGCTAGATTGATAGTAATTAGAGTAATAAGTATTGTAATTGTCGTCCTATCGTTCATATCCACATAATATGGCCAATAATATGAGTTAGATTGATAATAATAAGAGTAATAAGTATAGTAATTGTCGTTCTATCGATCATATAAGCATAATATGGCTAATAATATGAGTTAGATTGACAATAATGAGAGTAACAAATATAGTAATTGTCGTTCAATCGATCATATAAGCATAATATGGCTAATAATATGAGTTAGATTGATAATAATAAGAGTAATAAGTATAGTAATTGTCGTTCTATCGATCATATAAGCATAATATGGCAAATAATATGAGTTAGATTGATAACAATAAGAGTAACAAGTATAGTAATTGTCTTTCTATCGATCATATAAGCATAGTATGGCTAATAATATGAGTTAGATTGATAATAATAAGAGTAACAACTATAGTAATTGTCCTTCTTTCAATAATATAGGCATAATATGGCTAATAATATGAGTTAGATTGATAACAATGAGAGTAACAAGTATAGTAATTGTCGTTCAATCGGTCATATAATCATAATATGGCTAATAATATGAGTTACATTGATAATAATAAGAGTAACAAGTATAGTAATTGTCGTTCTATCGATAATATAAGCATAATATGGCTAATAATATGAGTTAGATTGATAACAGTAAGAGTAATGAGTATAGTAATTGTCGTTCTATAGATCATATCTGCATAATATGGAAATAATATGAGTTAGATTGATAATAATAAGAGTAATAAGTATAGTAATTGTCGTCCTATCGATCATATCCACATAATATGGCCAATAATATGAGTTAGATTGATAATAATAAGAGTAATAAGTATAGTAATTGTCTTTCTATCGATCATATAAGCATAATATGGCTAATAATATGAGTTAGATTGATAACAGTAAGAGTAATAAGTATAGTAATTGTCGTTCAATCGATCATATAAGCATAATGTGGCTAATAATATGAGTTAGATTAATAATAGTAAGAGTAATACGTATAGTACTTGTCTTCCTATCGATCATATCCACATAATATGGCCAATAATATGAGTTAGATTGATAATAATTAGAGTAATAAGTATAGTAGTTGCCGTTCTATCGATCATATAAGCATAATATGGCTAATATTATGAGTAAGATTGATAATAATAAGAGTAACAAGTATAGTAATTGTCGTTCTATCGATAATATAAGCATAATATGGCTAATAATATAAGATAGATTGATAATAATAAGAGTAATAAGTATAGTAATTGTCGTTCTATCGATCATATAAGCATAATATGGCTAATAATATGAGTTAGATTGATAATGGTAAGAGTAATAAGTATAGTAATGGTCGTTCTATCGATCATATCTGCATAATATGGAAATAATATGAGTTACATTGATAATAATAAGAGTAATAAGTATAGTAATTGTCGTCCTATCGATCATATCCACATAATATGGCCAATAATATGAGTTAGATTGATAATAATAAGAGTAATAAGTATAGTAATTGTCGTCCTATCGATCATATCCACATAATATGGCCAATAATATGAGTTAGATTGATAATAATAAGAGTAATAAGTATAGTAATTGTCGTTCTATCGATCATATAAGCATAATATGGCTAATAATATGAGTTAGATTGATAATAATAAGAGTAACAACTATAGTAATTGTCCTTCTATCGATAATATAAGCGTAATATGGCTAATAATATGTGTTAGATTGATGATAGTAAGAGTAATAAGTATAGTAATTGTCGTTCAATCGACCATATAAGCATAATATGGCTAATAATATGAGTTAGATTAATAATAGTAAGAGTAATACGTATAGCAATTGTCGTCCTATCGATCATATCCACATAATATGGCCAATAATATGAGTTAGATTGATAATAATAAGAGTAACAAGTATAGTAATTGTCGTTCTATCGATCATATAAGCATAATATGGCTAATAATATGAGTTAGATTGATAATAATAAGAGTAATAAGTATAGTAATTGTCGTTCTATCGATCATATAAGCATAATATGGCTAATAATATGAGTTAGATTGATAATAATGAGAGTAACAAGTATAGTAATTGTCGTTCAATCGGTCATATAATCATAATATGGCTAATAATATAAGTTAGATTGATAACAATAAGAGTAATAAGTATAGTAATTGTCGTTCTATCGATCATATAAGCATAATATGGCTAATAATATGAATTAGATTGATAATAATAAGAGTAACAAGTATAGCAATTGTCGTTCTATCGATAATATAAGCATAATATGGTTAATAATATGAGTTAGATTGATAATAATAAGAGTAATAAGTATAGTAATTGTCCTTCTATCGATCATATACGCATAATATGGCTAATAATATGAGTTGGATTGATAATAATAAGAGTAACAAGTACAGTAATTGTCGTTCAATCGATCATATAAGCATAATGTGGCTAATAATATGAGTTAGATTGATAATAGTAAGAGTAATAAGTATAGTAATTGTCGTTCAATCGATCATATAAGCATAATGTGGCTAGTAATATGAGTTAGATTAATAATAGTAAGAGTAATACGTATAGTAATTGTCTCCCTGTCGATCATATCCACATAATATGGCCAATAATATGAGTTAGATTGATAATAATTAGAGTAATAAGTATAGTAATTGCCGTTCTATCGATCATATAAGCATAATATGGCTAATATTATGAGTAAGATTGATAATAATAAGACTAATGAGTATAGTAATTGTCGTTCTATCGATCATATAAGCATAATATGGCTAATAATATGAGTTAGATTGATAATAATAAGAGTAATAAGTATAGTAATTCTCGTTCTATCGATCATATAAGCATAATATGGCTAATAATATGAGTTAGATTGATAATAATAAGAGTAACAAGTATAGCAATTGTCGTTCTATCGATAATATAAGCATAATATGGTTAATAATATGAGTTAGATTGATAATAATAAGAGTAATAAGTATAGCAATTGTCGTTCTATCGATCATATAAGCATAATATGGCTAATAATATGAGTTAGATTGATAATAATAAGAGTAAAAAGTGTAGTAATTGTCGTTCTATCGATCATATAAGCATAATATGGCTAATAATATGAGTTAGATTGATAATAATAAGAGTAATAAGTATAGTAATTGTCGTTCTATCGATAATATAAGCATAATATGGCTAATAATATGAGTTAGATTGATAATAGTAAGAGTAATAGGTATAGTAATTGTCGTTCTATCGATCATATAAGCATAATATGGCTAATAATATGAGTTAGATTGACAATAATGAGAGTAACAAATATAGTAATTGTCGTTCAATCGATCATATAAGCATAATATGGCTAATAATATGAGTTAGATTGATAATAATAAGAGTAATAGGTATAGTAATTGTCGTTCTATCGATCATATAAGCATAATATGCCAAATAATATGAGTTAGATTGATAATAATAAGAGTAACAAGTATAGTAATTGTCGTTCTATCGATCATATCTGCATAATATGGAAATAATATGAGTTAGATTAATAATAGTAAGAGTAATACGTATAGTAATTGTCGTCCTATCGATCATATCCACATAATATGGCCAATGATATGAGTTAGATTGATAGTAATTAGAGTAATAAGTATTGTAATTGTCGTCCTATCGTTCATATCCACATAATATGGCCAATAATATGAGTTAGATTGATAATAATAAGAGTAATAAGTATAGTAATTGTCGTTCTATCGATCATATAAGCATAATATGGCTAATAATATGAGTTAGATTGACAATAATGAGAGTAACAAATATAGTAATTGTCGTTCAATCGATCATATAAGCATAATATGGCTAATAATATGAGTTAGATTGATAATAATAAGAGTAATAAGTATAGTAATTGTCGTTCTATCGATCATATAAGCATAATATGGCAAATAATATGAGTTAGATTGATAACAATAAGAGTAACAAGTATAGTAATTGTCTTTCTATCGATGATATAAGCATAGTATGGCTAATAATATGAGTTAGATTCATAATAATAAGAGTAACAACTATAGTAATTGTCCTTCTTTCAATAATATAGGCATAATATGGCTAATAATATGAGTTAGATTGATAACAGTAAGAGTAATGAGTATAGTAATTGTCGTTCTATCGATCATATCTGCATAATATGGAAATAATATGAGTTAGATTGATAATAATAAGAGTAATAAGTATAGTAATTGTCGTCCTATCGATCATATCCACATAATATGGCCAATAATATGAGTTAGATTGATAATAATAAGAGTAATAAGTATAGTAATTGTCTTTCTATCGATCATATAAGCATAATATGGCTAATAATATGAGTTAGATTGATAACAGTAAGAGTAATAAGTATAGTAATTGTCGTTCAATCGATCATATAAGCATAATGTGGCTAATAATATGAGTTAGATTAATAATAGTAAGAGTAATACGTATAGTACTTGTCTTCCTATCGATCATATCCACATAATATGGCCAATAATATGAGTTAGATTGATAATAATTAGAGTAATAAGTATAGTAATTGCCGTTCTATCGATCATATAAGCATAATATGGCTAATATTATGAGTAAGATTGATAATAATAAGAGTAACAAGTATAGTAATTGTCGTTCTATCGATAATATAAGCATAATATGGCTAATAATATAAGATAGATTGATAATAATAAGAGTAATAAGTATAGTAATTGTCGTTCTATCGATCATATAAGCATAATATGGCTAATAATATGAGTTAGATTGATAATGGTAAGAGTAATAAGTATAGTAATGGTCGTTCTATCGATCATATCTGCATAATATGGAAATAATATGAGTTACATTGATAATAATAAGAGTAATAAGTATAGTAATTGTCGTCCTATCGATCATATCCACATAATATGGCCAATAATATGAGTTACATTGATAATAATAAGAGTAATAAGTATAGTAATTGTCGTCCTATCGTTCATATCCACATAATATGGCTAATAATATGAGTTAGATTGATAATAATAAGAGTAACAACTATAGTAATTGTCCTTCTATCGATAATATAAGCGTAATATGGCTAATAATATGTGTTAGATTGATGATAGTAAGAGTAATAAGTATAGTATTTGTCGTTCAATCGATCATATAAGCATAATATGGCTAATAATATGAGTTAGATTAATAATAGTAAGAGTAATACGTATAGTAATTGTCGTCCTATCGATCATATCCACATAATATGGCCAATAATATGAGTTAGATTGATAATAATAAGAGTAATAAGTATAGTAATTGTCGTTCTATCGATCATATAAGCATAATATGGCTAATAATATGAGTTAGATTGATAATAATAAGAGTAATAAGTATAGTAATTGTCGTTCTATCGATCATATAAGCATAATATGGCTAATAATATGAGTTAGATTTATAATAATTAGAGTAACAAGTACAGTAATTGTCGTTCAATCGGTCATATAATCATAATATGGCTAATAATATAAGTTAGATTGATAATAATAAGAGTAATAAGTATAGTAATTGTCGATCTATCGATCATATCTGCATAATATGGAAATAATATGAGGTAGATTGATAATAATAAGAGTAATAAGTATAGTAATTGTCGTCCTATCGATCATGTCCACATAATATGGCAAATAATATGAGTTAGATTGATAATAATAAGAGTAATAAGTATAGTAATTGTCGTTCTATCGATCATATAAGCATAATATGGCTAATAATATGAGTTAGATTGATAATAATAAGAGTAACAACTATAGTAATTGTCCTTCTATCGATAATATAAGCGTAATATGGCTAATAATATGTGTTAGATTGATGATAGTAAGAGTAATAAGTATAGTAATTGTCGTTCAAACGATCATATAAGCATAATATGGCTAATAATATGAGTTAGATTAATAATAGTAAGAGTAATACGTATAGTAATTGTCGTCCTATCGATCATATCCACATAATATGGCCAATAATATGAGTTAGATTGATAATAATAAGAGTAACAAGTATAGTAATTGTCGTTCTATCGATCATATAAGCATAATATGGCTAATAATATGAGTTAGATTGATAATAATAAGAGTAATAAGTATAGTAATTGTCGTTCTATCGATAATATAAGCATAATATGGTTAATAATATGAGTTAGATTGATAATAATAAGAGTAATAAGTATAGTAATTGTCCTTCTATCGATCATATACGCATAATATGGCTAATAATATGAGTTGGATTGATAATAATAAGAGTAACAAGTACAGTAATTGTCGTTCAATCGATCATATAAGCATAATGTGGCTAATAATATGAGTTAGATTGATAATAGTAAGAGTAATAAGTATAGTAATTGTCGTTCAATCGATCATATAAGCATAATGTGGCTAGTAATATGAGTTAGATTAATAATAGTAAGAGTAATACGTATAGTAATTGTCTCCCTATCGATCATATCCACATAATATGGCCAATAATATGAGTTAGATTGATAATAATTAGAGTAATAAGTATAGTAATTGCCGTTCTATCGATCATATAAGCATAATATGGCTAATATTATGAGTAAGATTGATAATAATAAGACTAATGAGTATAGTAATTGTCGTTCTATCGATCATATAAGCATAATATGGCTAATAATATGAGTTAGATTGATAATAATAAGAGTAATAAGTATAGTAATTCTCGTTCTATCGATCATATAAGCATAATATGGCTAATAATATGAGTTAGATTGATAATAATAAGAGTAACAAGTATAGCAATTGTCGTTCTATCGATAATATAAGCATAATATGGTTAATAATATGAGTTAGATTGATAATAATAAGAGTAATAAGTATAGTAATTGTCGTTCTATCGATCATATAAGCATAATATGGCTAATAATATGAGTTAGATTGATAATAATAAGAGTAAAAAGTGTAGTAATTGTCGTTCTATCGATCATATAAGCATAATATGGCTAATAATATGAGTTAGATTGATAATAATAAGAGTAATAAGTATAGTAATTGTCGTTCCATCGATAATATAAGCATAATATGGCTAATATTATGAGTAAGATTGATAATAATAAGACTAATGAGTATAGTAATTGTCGTTCTATCGATCATATAAGCATAATATGGCTAATAATATGAGTTAGATTGATAATAATAAGAGTAATAAGTATAGTAATTCTCGTTCTATCGATCATATAAGCATAATATGGCTAATAATATGAGTTAGATTGATAATAATAAGAGTAACAAGTATAGCAATTGTCGTTCTATCGATAATATAAGCATAATATGGTTAATAATATGAGTTAGATTGATAATAATAAGAGTAATAAGTATAGTAATTGTCGTTCTATCGATCATATAAGCATAATATGGCTAATAATATGAGTTAGATTGATAATAATAAGAGTAAAAAGTGTAGTAATTGTCGTTCTATCGATCATATAAGCATAATATGGCTAATAATATGAGTTAGATTGATAATAATAAGAGTAATACGTATAGTAATTGTCGTTCTATCGATAATATAAGCATAATATGGCTAATAATATGAGTTAGATTGATAATAGTAAGAGTAATAGGTATAGTAATTGTCGTTCTATCGATCATATAAGCATAATATGGCTAATAATATGAGTTAGATTGACAATAATGAGAGTAACAAATATAGTAATTGTCGTTCAATCGATCATATAAGCATAATATGGCTAATAATATGAGTTAGATTGATAATAATAAGAGTAATAGGTATAGTAATTGTCGTTCTATCGATCATATAAGCATAATATGCCAAATAATATGAGTTAGATTGATAATAATAAGAGTAACAAGTATAGTAATTGTCGTTCTATCGATAATATAAGCATAATATGGTTAATAATATGAGTTAGATTGATAATAATAAGACTAATGAGTATAGTAATTGTCGTTCTATCGATCATATAAGCATAATATGGCTAATAATATGAGTTAGATTGATAATAATAAGAGTAATAAGTATAGTAATTCTCGTTCTATCGATCATATAAGCATAATATGGCTAATAATATGAGTTAGATTGATAATAATAAGAGTAACAAGTATAGCAATTGTCGTTCTATCGATAATATAAGCATAATATGGTTAATAATATGAGTTAGATTGATAATAATAAGAGTAATAAGTATAGTAATTGTCGTTCTATCGATCATATAAGCATAATATGGCTAATAATATGAGTTAGATTGATAATAATAAGAGTAAAAAGTGTAGTAATTGTCGTTCTATCGATCATATAAGCATAATATGGCTAATAATATGAGTTAGATTGATAATAATAAGAGTAATACGTATAGTAATTGTCGTTCTATCGATAATATAAGCATAATATGGCTAATAATATGAGTTAGATTGATAATAGTAAGAGTAATAGGTATAGTAATTGTCGTTCTATCGATCATATAAGCATAATATGGCTAATAATATGAGTTAGATTGACAATAATGAGAGTAACAAATATAGTAATTGTCGTTCAATCGATCATATAAGCATAATATGGCTAATAATATGAGTTAGATTGATAATAATAAGAGTAATAGGTATAGTAATTGTCGTTCTATCGATCATATAAGCATAATATGCCAAATAATATGAGTTAGATTGATAATAATAAGAGTAACAAGTATAGTAATTGTCGTTCTATCGATCACATCTGCATAATATGGAAATAATATGAGTTAGATTAATAATAGTAAGAGTAATACGTATAGTAATTGGCGTCCTATCGATCATATCCACATAATATGGCCAATGATATGAGTTAGATTGATAGTAATTAGAGTAATAAGTATTGTAATTGTCGTCCTATCGTTCATATCCACATAATATGGCCAATAATATGAGTTAGATTGATAATAATAAGAGTAATAAGTATAGTAATTGTCGTTCTATCGATCATATAAGCATAATATGGCTAATAATATGAGTTAGATTGACAATAATGAGAGTAACAAATATAGTAATTGTCGTTCAATCGATCATATAAGCATAATATGGCTAATAATATGAGTTAGATTGATAATAATAAGAGTAATAAGTATAGTAATTGTCGTTCTATCGATCATATAAGCATAATATGGCAAATAATATGAGTTAGATTGATAACAATAAGAGTAACAAGTATAGTAATTGTCTTTCTATCGATCATATAAGCATAGTATGGCTAATAATATGAGTTAGATTGATAATAATAAGAGTAACAACTATAGTAATTGTCCTTCTTTCAATAATATAGGCATAATATGGCTAATAATATGAGTTAGATTGATAACAATGAGAGTAACAAGTATAGTAATTGTCGTTCAATCGGTCATATAATCATAATATGGCTAATAATATGAGTTACATTGATAATAATAAGAGTAACAAGTATAGTAATTGTCGTTCTATCGATAATATAAGCATAATATGGCTAATAATATGAGTTAGATTGATAACAGTAAGAGTAATGAGTATAGTAATTGTCGTTCTATCGATCATATCTGCATAATATGGAAATAATATGAGTTAGATTGATAATAATAAGAGTAATAAGTATAGTAATTGTCGTCCTATCGATCATATCCACATAATATGGCCAATAATATGAGTTAGATTGATAATAATAAGAGTAATAAGTATAGTAATTGTCTTTCTATCGATCATATAAGCATAATATGGCTAATAATATGAGTTAGATTGATAACAGTAAGAGTAATAAGTATAGTAATTGTCGTTCAATCGATCATATAAGCATAATGTGGCTAATAATATGAGTTAGATTAATAATAGTAAGAGTAATACGTATAGTACTTGTCTTCCTATCGATCATATCCACATAATATGGCCAATAATATGAGTTAGATTGATAATAATTAGAGTAATAAGTATAGTAGTTACCGTTCTATCGATCATATAAGCATAATATGGCTAATATTATGAGTAAGATTGATAATAATAAGAGTAACAAGTATAGTAATTGTCGTTCTATCGATAATATAAGCATAATATGGCTAATAATATAAGATAGATTGATAATAATAAGAGTAATAAGTATAGTAATTGTCGTTCTATCGATCATATAAGCATAATATGGCTAATAATATGAGTTAGATTGATAATGGTAAGAGTAATAAGTATAGTAATGGTCGTTCTATCGATCATATCTGCATAATATGGAAATAATATGAGTTACATTGATAATAATAAGAGTAATAAGTATAGTAGTTGTCGTCCTATCGATCATATCCACATAATATGGCCAATAATATGAGTTAGATTGATAATAATAAGAGTAATAAGTATAGTAATTGTCGTTCTATCGATCATATAAGCATAATATGGCTAATAATATGAGTTAGATTGATAATAATAAGAGTAAAAAGTGTAGTAATTGTCGTTCTATCGATCATATAAGCATAATATGGCTAATAATATGAGTTAGATTGATAATAATAAGAGTAATACGTATAGTAATTGTCGTTCTATCGATAATATAAGCATAATATGGCTAATAATATGAGTTAGATTGATAATAGTAAGAGTAATAGGTATAGTAATTGTCGTTCTATCGATCATATAAGCATAATATGGCTAATAATATGAGTTAGATTGACAATAATGAGAGTAACAAATATAGTAATTGTCGTTCAATCGATCATATAAGCATAATATGGCTAATAATATGAGTTAGATTGATAATAATAAGAGTAATAGGTATAGTAATTGTCGTTCTATCGATCATATAAGCATAATATGCCAAATAATATGAGTTAGATTGATAATAATAAGAGTAACAAGTATAGTAATTGTCGTTCTATCGATCACATCTGCATAATATGGAAATAATATGAGTTAGATTAATAATAGTAAGAGTAATACGTATAGTAATTGGCGTCCTATCGATCATATCCACATAATATGGCCAATGATATGAGTTAGATTGATAGTAATTAGAGTAATAAGTATTGTAATTGTCGTCCTATCGTTCATATCCACATAATATGGCCAATAATATGAGTTAGATTGATAATAATAAGAGTAATAAGTATAGTAATTGTCGTTCTATCGATCATATAAGCATAATATGGCTAATAATATGAGTTAGATTGACAATAATGAGAGTAACAAATATAGTAATTGTCGTTCAATCGATCATATAAGCATAATATGGCTAATAATATGAGTTAGATTGATAATAATAAGAGTAATAAGTATAGTAATTGTCGTTCTATCGATCATATAAGCATAATATGGCAAATAATATGAGTTAGATTGATAACAATAAGAGTAACAAGTATAGTAATTGTCTTTCTATCGATCATATAAGCATAGTATGGCTAATAATATGAGTTAGATTGATAATAATAAGAGTAACAACTATAGTAATTGTCCTTCTTTCAATAATATAGGCATAATATGGCTAATAATATGAGTTAGATTGATAACAATGAGAGTAACAAGTATAGTAATTGTCGTTCAATCGGTCATATAATCATAATATGGCTAATAATATGAGTTACATTGATAATAATAAGAGTAACAAGTATAGTAATTGTCGTTCTATCGATAATATAAGCATAATATGGCTAATAATATGAGTTAGATTGATAACAGTAAGAGTAATGAGTATAGTAATTGTCGTTCTATCGATCATATCTGCATAATATGGAAATAATATGAGTTAGATTGATAATAATAAGAGTAATAAGTATAGTAATTGTCGTCCTATCGATCATATCCACATAATATGGCCAATAATATGAGTTAGATTGATAATAATAAGAGTAATAAGTATAGTAATTGTCTTTCTATCGATCATATAAGCATAATATGGCTAATAATATGAGTTAGATTGATAACAGTAAGAGTAATAAGTATAGTAATTGTCGTTCAATCGATCATATAAGCATAATGTGGCTAATAATATGAGTTAGATTAATAATAGTAAGAGTAATACGTATAGTACTTGTCTTCCTATCGATCATATCCACATAATATGGCCAATAATATGAGTTAGATTGATAATAATTAGAGTAATAAGTATAGTAGTTACCGTTCTATCGATCATATAAGCATAATATGGCTAATATTATGAGTAAGATTGATAATAATAAGAGTAACAAGTATAGTAATTGTCGTTCTATCGATAATATAAGCATAATATGGCTAATAATATAAGATAGATTGATAATAATAAGAGTAATAAGTATAGTAATTGTCGTTCTATCGATCATATAAGCATAATATGGCTAATAATATGAGTTAGATTGATAATGGTAAGAGTAATAAGTATAGTAATGGTCGTTCTATCGATCATATCTGCATAATATGGAAATAATATGAGTTACATTGATAATAATAAGAGTAATAAGTATAGTAGTTGTCGTCCTATCGATCATATCCACATAATATGGCCAATAATATGAGTTAGATTGATAATAATAAGAGTAATAAGTATAGTAATTGTCGTCCTATCGATCATATCCACATAATATGGCCAATAATATGAGTTAGATTGATAATAATAAGAGTAATAAGTATAGTAATTGTCGTTCTATCGATCATATAAGCATAATATGGCTAATAATATGAGTTAGATTGATAATAATAAGAGTAACAACTATAGTAATTGTCCTTCTATCGATAATATAAGCGTAATATGGCTAATAATATGTGTTAGATTGATGATAGTAAGAGTAATAAGTATAGTAATTGTCGTTCAATCGACCATATAAGCATAATATGGCTAATAATATGAGTTAGATTAATAATAGTAAGAGTAATACGTATAGCAATTGTCGTCCTATCGATCATATCCACATAATATGGCCAATAATATGAGTTAGATTGATAATAATAAGAGTAACAAGTATAGTAATTGTCGTTCTATCGATCATATAAGCATAATATGGCTAATAATATGAGTTAGATTGATAATAATAAGAGTAATAAGTATAGTAATTGTCGTTCTATCGATCATATAAGCATAATATGGCTAATAATATGAGTTAGATTGATAATAATGAGAGTAACAAGTATAGTAATTGTCGTTCAATCGGTCATATAATCATAATATGGCTAATAATATAAGTTAGATTGATAACAATAAGAGTAATAAGTATAGTAATTGTCGTTCTATCGATCATATAAGCATAATATGGCTAATAATATGAATTAGATTGATAATAATAAGAGTAACAAGTATAGCAATTGTCGTTCTATCGATAATATAAGCATAATATGGTTAATAATATGAGTTAGATTGATAATAATAAGAGTAATAAGTATAGTAATTGTCCTTCTATCGATCATATACGCATAATATGGCTAATAATATGAGTTGGATTGATAATAATAAGAGTAACAAGTACAGTAATTGTCGTTCAATCGATCATATAAGCATAATGTGGCTAATAATATGAGTTAGATTGATAATAGTAAGAGTAATAAGTATAGTAATTGTCGTTCAATCGATCATATAAGCATAATGTGGCTAGTAATATGAGTTAGATTAATAATAGTAAGAGTAATACGTATAGTAATTGTCTCCCTATCGATCATATCCACATAATATGGCCAATAATATGAGTTAGATTGATAATAATTAGAGTAATAAGTATAGTAATTGCCGTTCTATCGATCATATAAGCATAATATGGCTAATATTATGAGTAAGATTGATAATAATAAGACTAATGAGTATAGTAATTGTCGTTCTATCGATCATATAAGCATAATATGGCTAATAATATGAGTTAGATTGATAATAATAAGAGTAATAAGTATAGTAATTCTCGTTCTATCGATCATATAAGCATAATATGGCTAATAATATGAGTTAGATTGATAATAATAAGAGTAACAAGTATAGCAATTGTCGTTCTATCGATAATATAAGCATAATATGGTTAATAATATGAGTTAGATTGATAATAATAAGAGTAATAAGTATAGTAATTGTCGTTCTATCGATCATATAAGCATAATATGGCTAATAATATGAGTTAGATTGATAATAATAAGAGTAAAAAGTGTAGTAATTGTCGTTCTATCGATCATATAAGCATAATATGGCTAATAATATGAGTTAGATTGATAATAATAAGAGTAATAAGTATAGTAATTGTCGTTCTATCGATAATATAAGCATAATATGGCTAATAATATGAGTTAGATTGATAATAGTAAGAGTAATAGGTATAGTAATTGTCGTTCTATCGATCATATAAGCATAATATGGCTAATAATATGAGTTAGATTGACAATAATGAGAGTAACAAATATAGTAATTGTCGTTCAATCGATCATATAAGCATAATATGGCTAATAATATGAGTTAGATTGATAATAATAAGAGTAATAGGTATAGTAATTGTCGTTCTATCGATCATATAAGCATAATATGCCAAATAATATGAGTTAGATTGATAATAATAAGAGTAATAAGTATAGTAATTGTCGTTCAATCGATCATATAAGCATAATGTGGCTAGTAATACGAGTTAGATTAATAATAGTAAGAGTAATACGTATAGTAATTGTCTCCCTATCGATCATATCCACATAATATGGCCAATAATATGAGTTAGATTGATAATAATAAGAGTAATAAGTATAGTAATTCTCGTTCTATCGATCATATAAGCATAATATGGCTAATAATATGAGTTAGATTGATAATAATAAGAGTAACAAGTATAGCAATTGTCGTTCTATCGATAATATAAGCATAATATGGTTAATAATATGAGTTAGATTGATAATAATAAGAGTAATAAGTATAGTAATTGTCGTTCTATCGATCATATAAGCATAATATGGCTAATAATATGAGTTAGATTGATAATAATAAGAGTAAAAAGTGTAGTAATTGTCGTTCTATCGATCATATAAGCATAATATGGCTAATAATATGAGTTAGATTGATAATAATAAGAGTAATACGTATAGTAATTGTCGTTCTATCGATAATATAAGCATAATATGGCTAATAATATGAGTTAGATTGATAATAGTAAGAGTAATAGGTATAGTAATTGTCGTTCTATCGATCATATAAGCATAATATGGCTAATAATATGAGTTAGATTGACAATAATGAGAGTAACAAATATAGTAATTGTCGTTCAATCGATCATATAAGCATAATATGGCTAATAATATGAGTTAGATTGATAATAATAAGAGTAATAGGTATAGTAATTGTCGTTCTATCGATCATATAAGCATAATATGCCAAATAATATGAGTTAGATTGATAATAATAAGAGTAACAAGTATAGTAATTGTCGTTCTATCGATCATATCTGCATAATATGGAAATAATATGAGTTAGATTAATAATAGTAAGAGTAATACGTATAGTAATTGTCGTCCTATCGATCATATCCACATAATATGGCCAATGATATGAGTTAGATTGATAGTAATTAGAGCAATAAGTATTGTAATTGTCGTCCTATCGTTCATATCCACATAATATGGCCAATAATATGAGTTAGATTGATAATAATAAGAGTAATAAGTATAGTAATTGTCGTTCTATCGATCATATAAGCATAATATGGCTAATAATATGAGTTAGATTGACAATAATGAGAGTAACAAATATAGTAATTGTCGTTCAATCGATCATATAAGCATAATATGGCTAATAATATGAGTTAGATTGATAATAATAAGAGTAATAAGTATAGTAATTGTCGTTCTATCGATCATATAAGCATAATATGGCAAATAATATGAGTTAGATTGATAACAATAAGAGTAACAAGTATAGTAATTGTCTTTCTATCGATCATATAAGCATAGTATGGCTAATAATATGAGTTAGATTGATAATAATAAGAGTAACAACTATAGTAATTGTCCTTCTTTCAATAATATAGGCATAATATGGCTAATAATATGAGTTAGATTGATAACAATGAGAGTAACAAGTATAGTAATTGTCGTTCAATCGGTCATATAATCATAATATGGCTAATAATATGAGTTACATTGATAATAATAAGAGTAACAAGTATAGTAATTGTCGTTCTATCGATAATATAAGCATAATATGGCTAATAATATGAGTTAGATTGATAACAGTAAGAGTAATGAGTATAGTAATTGTCGTTCTATCGATCATATCTGCATAATATGGAAATAATATGAGTTAGATTGATAATAATAAGAGTAATAAGTATAGTAATTGTCGTCCTATCGATCATATCCACATAATATGGCCAATAATATGAGTTAGATTGATAATAATAAGAGTAATAAGTATAGTAATTGTCTTTCTATCGATCATATAAGCATAATATGGCTAATAATATGAGTTAGATTGATAACAGTAAGAGTAATAAGTATAGTAATTGTCGTTCAATCGATCATATAAGCATAATGTGGCTAATAATATGAGTTAGATTAATAATAGTAAGAGTAATACGTATAGTACTTGTCTTCCTATCGATCATATCCACATAATATGGCCAATAATATGAGTTAGATTGATAATAATTAGAGTAATAAGTATAGTAGTTACCGTTCTATCGATCATATAAGCATAATATGGCTAATATTATGAGTAAGATTGATAATAATAAGAGTAACAAGTATAGTAATTGTCGTTCTATCGATAATATAAGCATAATATGGCTAATAATATAAGATAGATTGATAATAATAAGAGTAATAAGTATAGTAATTGTCGTTCTATCGATCATATAAGCATAATATGGCTAATAATATGAGTTAGATTGATAATGGTAAGAGTAATAAGTATAGTAATGGTCGTTCTGTCGATCATATCTGCATAATATGGAAATAATATGAGTTACATTGATAATAATAAGAGTAATAAGTATAGTAGTTGTCGTCCTATCGATCATATCCACATAATATGGCCAATAATATGAGTTAGATTGATAATAATAAGAGTAATAAGTATAGTAATTGTCGTCCTATCGATCATATCCACATAATATGGCCAATAATATGAGTTAGATTGATAATAATAAGAGTAATAAGTATAGTAATTGTCGTTCTATCGATCATATAAGCATAATATGGCTAATAATATGAGTTAGATTGATAATAATAAGAGTAACAACTATAGTAATTGTCCTTCTATCGATAATATAAGCGTAATATGGCTAATAATATGTGTTAGATTGATGATAGTAAGAGTAATAAGTATAGTAATTGTCGTTCAATCGACCATATAAGCATAATATGGCTAATAATATGAGTTAGATTAATAATAGTAAGAGTAATACGTATAGCAATTGTCGTCCTATCGATCATATCCACATAATATGGCCAATAATATGAGTTAGATTGATAATAATAAGAGTAACAAGTATAGTAATTGTCGTTCTATCGATCATATAAGCATAATATGGCTAATAATATGAGTTAGATTGATAATAATAAGAGTAATAAGTATAGTAATTGTCGTTCTATCGATCATATAAGCATAATATGGCTAATAATATGAGTTAGATTGATAATAATGAGAGTAACAAGTATAGTAATTGTCGTTCAATCGGTCATATAATCATAATATGGCTAATAATATAAGTTAGATTGATAACAATAAGAGTAATAAGTATAGTAATTGTCGTTCTATCGATCATATAAGCATAATATGGCTAATAATATGAATTAGATTGATAATAATAAGAGTAACAAGTATAGCAATTGTCGTTCTATCGATAATATAAGCATAATATGGTTAATAATATGAGTTAGATTGATAATAATAAGAGTAATAAGTATAGTAATTGTCCTTCTATCGATCATATACGCATAATATGGCTAATAATATGAGTTGGATTGATAATAATAAGAGTAACAAGTACAGTAATTGTCGTTCAATCGATCATATAAGCATAATGTGGCTAATAATATGAGTTAGATTGATAATAGTAAGAGTAATAAGTATAGTAATTGTCGTTCAATCGATCATATAAGCATAATGTGGCTAGTAATATGAGTTAGATTAATAATAGTAAGAGTAATACGTATAGTAATTGTCTCCCTATCGATCATATCCACATAATATGGCCAATAATATGAGTTAGATTGATAATAATTAGAGTAATAAGTATAGTAATTGCCGTTCTATCGATCATATAAGCATAATATGGCTAATATTATGAGTAAGATTGATAATAATAAGACTAATGAGTATAGTAATTGTCGTTCTATCGATCATATAAGCATAATATGGCTAATAATATGAGTTAGATTGATAATAATAAGAGTAATAAGTATAGTAATTCTCGTTCTATCGATCATATAAGCATAATATGGCTAATAATATGAGTTAGATTGATAATAATAAGAGTAACAAGTATAGCAATTGTCGTTCTATCGATAATATAAGCATAATATGGTTAATAATATGAGTTAGATTGATAATAATAAGAGTAATAAGTATAGTAATTGTCGTTCTATCGATCATATAAGCATAATATGGCTAATAATATGAGTTAGATTGATAATAATAAGAGTAAAAAGTGTAGTAATTGTCGTTCTATCGATCATATAAGCATAATATGGCTAATAATATGAGTTAGATTGATAATAATAAGAGTAATAAGTATAGTAATTGTCGTTCTATCGATAATATAAGCATAATATGGCTAATAATATGAGTTAGATTGATAATAGTAAGAGTAATAGGTATAGTAATTGTCGTTCTATCGATCATATAAGCATAATATGGCTAATAATATGAGTTAGATTGACAATAATGAGAGTAACAAATATAGTAATTGTCGTTCAATCGATCATATAAGCATAATATGGCTAATAATATGAGTTAGATTGATAATAATAAGAGTAATAGGTATAGTAATTGTCGTTCTATCGATCATATAAGCATAATATGCCAAATAATATGAGTTAGATTGATAATAATAAGAGTAACAAGTATAGTAATTGTCGTTCTATCGATCATATCTGCATAATATGGAAATAATATGAGTTAGATTAATAATAGTAAGAGTAATACGTATAGTAATTGTCGTCCTATCGATCATATCCACATAATATGGCCAATGATATGAGTTAGATTGATAGTAATTAGAGTAATAAGTATTGTAATTGTCGTCCTATCGTTCATATCCACATAATATGGCCAATAATATGAGTTAGATTGATAATAATAAGAGTAATAAGTATAGTAATTGTCGTTCTATCGATCATATAAGCATAATATGGCTAATAATATGAGTTAGATTGACAATAATGAGAGTAACAAATATAGTAATTGTCGTTCAATCGATCATATAAGCATAATATGGCTAATAATATGAGTTAGATTGATAATAATAAGAGTAATAAGTATAGTAATTGTCGTTCTATCGATCATATAAGCATAATATGGCAAATAATATGAGTTAGATTGATAACAATAAGAGTAACAAGTATAGTAATTGTCTTTCTATCGATCATATAAGCATAGTATGGCTAATAATATGAGTTAGATTCATAATAATAAGAGTAACAACTATAGTAATTGTCCTTCTTTCAATAATATAGGCATAATATGGCTAATAATATGAGTTAGATTGATAACAGTAAGAGTAATGAGTATAGTAATTGTCGTTCTATCGATCATATCTGCATAATATGGAAATAATATGAGTTAGATTGATAATAATAAGAGTAATAAGTATAGTAATTGTCGTCCTATCGATCATATCCACATAATATGGCCAATAATATGAGTTAGATTGATAATAATAAGAGTAATAAGTATAGTAATTGTCTTTCTATCGATCATATAAGCATAATATGGCTAATAATATGAGTTAGATTGATAACAGTAAGAGTAATAAGTATAGTAATTGTCGTTCAATCGATCATATAAGCATAATGTGGCTAATAATATGAGTTAGATTAATAATAGTAAGAGTAATACGTATAGTACTTGTCTTCCTATCGATCATATCCACATAATATGGCCAATAATATGAGTTAGATTGATAATAATTAGAGTAATAAGTATAGTAATTGCCGTTCTATCGATCATATAAGCATAATATGGCTAATATTATGAGTAAGATTGATAATAATAAGAGTAACAAGTATAGTAATTGTCGTTCTATCGATAATATAAGCATAATATGGCTAATAATATAAGATAGATTGATAATAATAAGAGTAATAAGTATAGTAATTGTCGTTCTATCGATCATATAAGCATAATATGGCTAATAATATGAGTTAGATTGATAATGGTAAGAGTAATAAGTATAGTAATGGTCGTTCTATCGATCATATCTGCATAATATGGAAATAATATGAGTTACATTGATAATAATAAGAGTAATAAGTATAGTAATTGTCGTCCTATCGATCATATCCACATAATGTGGCCAATAATATGAGTTAGATTGATAATAATAAGAGTAATAAGTATAGTAATTGTCGTCCTATCGATCATATCCACATAATATGGCCAATAATATGAGTTAGATTGATAATAATAAGAGTAATAGGTATAGTAATTGTCGTTCTATCGATCATATAAGCATAATATGGCAAATAATATGAGTTAGATTGATAATAATAAGAGTATCAAGTATAGTAATTGTCTTTCTATCGATCATGTAAGCATAATATGGCTAATAATATGAATTACATTGATAATAATAAGAGTAACAACTATAGTAATTGTCCTTCTTTCAATAATATAGGCACGATATGGCTAATAATATGAGTTAGATTGATAATAATAAGCGTAACAAGTATAGTAATTGTCGTTCAATCGATCATATTAGCATAATATGGCTAATAATATGAGTTCGATTGATAATAGCAAGAGTATTAGGCATAGTGTTTGTCGTTCTACCGATCATATCTGATTAATATGTTTAATAATATGAGTTAGATTGATAATAATAAGAGTAACAGCTATAGTAATTGTCCTTCTATCGATAATATAAGCATAATATGGCTAATAATATGTGTTAGATTGATAATAGTAAGAGTAATAAGTATAGTAATTGTCGTTCAATCGATCATATAAGCATAATATGGCTAATAATATGAGTTAGATTAATAATAGTAAGAGTAATACATATAGTAATTGTCGTCCTATCGTTCATATCCACATAATATGGCCAATAATATGAGTTAGATTGATAATAATAAGAGTAATAAGTATAGTAATTGTCGTTCTATCGATCATATAAGCATAATATGGCTAATAATATGAGTTAGATTGATAATAATAAGAGTAATAGGTATAGTAATTGTCGTTCTATCGATCATATAAGCATAATATGGCAAATAATATGAGTTAGATTGATAATAATAAGAGTAACAAGTATAGTAATTGTCTTTCTATCGATCATGTAAGCATAATATGGCTAATAATATGAATTACATTGATAATAATAAGAGTAACAACTATAGTAATTGTCCTTCTTTCAATAATATAGGCACGATATGGCTAATAATATGAGTTAGATTAATAATAGTAAGAGTAATACGTATAGTAATTGTCGTCCTATCGTTCATATCCACATAATATGGCCAATAATATGAGTTAGATTGATAATAATAAGAGTAATAAGTACAGTAATTGTCGTTCTATCGATCATATAAGCGTAATATGGCTAATAATATGAGTTAGATTGATAATAATAAGAGTAGTGAGCATAGTAATTGTCGTCCTATCGATCATATAAGCATAGTATGGCTAATAATATGAGTCAGTTTGATAATAATATGAGTAATAAGTATAGTAATTGTCGTTCTACGGATAATATAAGCATAATATGGCTAATAATATGAGTTAGATTGATAATAATAAGAGTAATAAGTATAGTAATTATTGTTCTACCGATCATATAAGCATAATATGGCTAATAATATGAGTTAGATTGATATTAATAAGAGTAAAAAGTATAGTAATTGTCGTTCTATCGATCATATAAGCATAATATGGCTAATAATATGAGTTAGATTGATAATAGTGAGTGTAATAAGTATTGTAATTGTCGTTCTATCGATCATATAAACATTATATGGCTAATAATATGAGTTAGATTGATAATAGTGAGTGTAATAAGTATAGTAATTGTAGTTCTATTGCTCATATAAGCATAATATGGTTAATAATATGAGTTAGATTGATAATAGTAAGAGTAATAAGTACTGTAATTATCGTTCTACCGATCATACAAGAATAATGTGGCTAATAATATGAGTTAGATTGATAATAATAAGAGTAATAAATATAGTAATTATCGTTCTAACGATCATATACGCATAATATGGCTAATAATATGAGTTAGATTGATATTAATAACAGTAAAAAGTATAGTAATTGTCGTTCTATCGATCATATAAGCATAATATGGCTAATAATATTAGTTAGATTGATAATAATAAGACTAATGAGTATAGTAATTGGCGTTCTATCGATCATATAAGCATAGTATGGCTAATAATATGAGTCAGTTTGATAATAATATGAGTAAAAAGTATAGTAATTGTCATTCTATCGATCATATAAGCATAATATGGCTAATAATATGAGTTAGATTGATAATAGTGAGTGTTATAAGTATAGTAATTGTCGTTCTGTCGATCATATAAGCATAATATGGTTAACAATATGAGTGAGATTGATAATAATAAGAGTAATAAGTATAGTAATTATAGCTCTATCGATCATATCTGCATAATAAGGTTAATAATATGAGTTAGATTGATAATAGTGAGTGTAATAAGTATAGTAATTGTCGTTCAATCGATCATATAAGCATAATATGGCTAATAATATGAGTTAGATTGACAATAATGAGAGTAACAAATATAGTAATTGTCGTTCAATCGATCATATAAGCATAATATGGCTAATAATATGAGTTAGATTGATAATAATAAGAGTAATAGGTATAGTAATTGTCGTTCTATCGATCATATAAGCATAATATGGTTAATAATATGAGTTAGATTGATAATAATAAGAGTAATAAGTATAGTAATTGTCGTTCTATCGATCATATAAGCATAATATGGCTAATAATATGAGTTAGATTGATAATAATAAGAGTAAAAAGTGTAGTAATTGTCGTTCTATCGATCATATAAGCATAATATGGCTAATAATATGAGTTAGATTGATAATAATAAGAGTAATAAGTATAGTAATTGTCGTTCTATCGATAATATAAGCATAATATGGCTAATAATATGAGTTAGATTGATAATAGTAAGAGTAATAGGTATAGTAATTGTCGTTCTATCGATCATATAAGCATAATATGGCTAATAATATGAGTTAGATTGACAATAATGAGAGTAACAAATATAGTAATTGTCGTTCAATCGATCATATAAGCATAATATGGCTAATAATATGAGTTAGATTGATAATAATAAGAGTAATAGGTATAGTAATTGTCGTTCTATCGATCATATAAGCATAATATGCCAAATAATATGAGTTAGATTGATAATAATAAGAGTAACAAGTATAGTAATTGTCGTTCTATCGATCATATCTGCATAATATGGAAATAATATGAGTTAGATTAATAATAGTAAGAGTAATACGTATAGTAATTGTCGTCCTATCGATCATATCCACATAATATGGCCAATGATATGAGTTAGATTGATAGTAATTAGAGCAATAAGTATTGTAATTGTCGTCCTATCGTTCATATCCACATAATATGGCCAATAATATGAGTTAGATTGATAATAATAAGAGTAATAAGTATAGTAATTGTCGTTCTATCGATCATATAAGCATAATATGGCTAATAATATGAGTTAGATTGACAATAATGAGAGTAACAAATATAGTAATTGTCGTTCAATCGATCATATAAGCATAATATGGCTAATAATATGAGTTAGATTGATAATAATAAGAGTAATAAGTATAGTAATTGTCGTTCTATCGATCATATAAGCATAATATGGCAAATAATATGAGTTAGATTGATAACAATAAGAGTAACAAGTATAGTAATTGTCTTTCTATCGATCATATAAGCATAGTATGGCTAATAATATGAGCTAGATTGATAATAATAAGAGTAACAACTATAGTAATTGTCCTTCTTTCAATAATATAGGCATAATATGGCTAATAATATGAGTTAGATTGATAACAATGAGAGTAACAAGTATAGTAATTGTCGTTCAATCGGTCATATAATCATAATATGGCTAATAATATGAGTTACATTGATAATAATAAGAGTAACAAGTATAGTAATTGTCGTTCTATCGATAATATAAGCATAATATGGCTAATAATATGAGTTAGATTGATAACAGTAAGAGTAATGAGTATAGTAATTGTCGTTCTATCGATCATATCTGCATAATATGGAAATAATATGAGTTAGATTGATAATAATAAGAGTAATAAGTATAGTAATTGTCGTCCTATCGATCATATCCACATAATATGGCCAATAATATGAGTTAGATTGATAATAATAAGAGTAATAAGTATAGTAATTGTCTTTCTATCGATCATATAAGCATAATATGGCTAATAATATGAGTTAGATTGATAACAGTAAGAGTAATAAGTATAGTAATTGTCGTTCAATCGATCATATAAGCATAATGTGGCTAATAATATGAGTTAGATTAATAATAGTAAGAGTAATACGTATAGTACTTGTCTTCCTATCGATCATATCCACATAATATGGCCAATAATATGAGTTAGATTGATAATAATTAGAGTAATAAGTATAGTAGTTACCGTTCTATCGATCATGTAAGCATAATATGGCTAATATTATGAGTAAGATTGATAATAATAAGAGTAACAAGTATAGTAATTGTCGTTCTATCGATAATATAAGCATAATATGGCTAATAATATAAGATAGATTGATAATAATAAGAGTAATAAGTATAGTAATTGTCGTTCTATCGATCATATAAGCATAATATGGCTAATAATATGAGTTAGATTGATAATGGTAAGAGTAATAAGTATAGTAATGGTCGTTCTGTCGATCATATCTGCATAATATGGAAATAATATGAGTTACATTGATAATAATAAGAGTAATAAGTATAGTAGTTGTCGTCCTATCGATCATATCCACATAATATGGCCAATAATATGAGTTAGATTGATAATAATAAGAGTAATAAGTATAGTAATTGTCGTCCTATCGATCATATCCACATAATATGGCCAATAATATGAGTTAGATTGATAATAATAAGAGTAATAAGTATAGTAATTGTCGTTCTATCGATCATATAAGCATAATATGGCTAATAATATGAGTTAGATTGATAATAATAAGAGTAACAACTATAGTAATTGTCCTTCTATCGATAATATAAGCGTAATATGGCTAATAATATGTGTTAGATTGATGATAGTAAGAGTAATAAGTATAGTAATTGTCGTTCAATCGACCATATAAGCATAATATGGCTAATAATATGAGTTAGATTAATAATAGTAAGAGTAATACGTATAGCAATTGTCGTCCTATCGATCATATCCACATAATATGGCCAATAATATGAGTTAGATTGATAATAATAAGAGTAACAAGTATAGTAATTGTCGTTCTATCGATCATATAAGCATAATATGGCTAATAATATGAGTTAGATTGATAATAATAAGAGTAATAAGTATAGTAATTGTCGTTCTATCGATCATATAAGCATAATATGGCTAATAATATGAGTTAGATTGATAATAATGAGAGTAACAAGTATAGTAATTGTCGTTCAATCGGTCATATAATCATAATATGGCTAATAATATAAGTTAGATTGATAACAATAAGAGTAATAAGTATAGTAATTGTCGTTCTATCGATCATATAAGCATAATATGGCTAATAATATGAATTAGATTGATAATAATAAGAGTAACAAGTATAGCAATTGTCGTTCTATCGATAATATAAGCATAATATGGTTAATAATATGAGTTAGATTGATAATAATAAGAGTAATAAGTATAGTAATTGTCCTTCTATCGATCATATACGCATAATATGGCTAATAATATGAGTTGGATTGATAATAATAAGAGTAACAAGTACAGTAATTGTCGTTCAATCGATCATATAAGCATAATGTGGCTAATAATATGAGTTAGATTGATAATAGTAAGAGTAATAAGTATAGTAATTGTCGTTCAATCGATCATATAAGCATAATGTGGCTAGTAATTTGAGTTAGATTAATAATAGTAAGAGTAATACGTATAGTAATTGTCTCCCTATCGATCATATCCACATAATATGGCCAATAATATGAGTTAGATTGATAATAATTAGAGTAATAAGTATAGTAATTGCCGTTCTATCGATCATATAAGCATAATATGGCTAATATTATGAGTAAGATTGATAATAATAAGACTAATGAGTATAGTAATTGTCGTTCTATCGATCATATAAGCATAATATGGCTAATAATATGAGTTAGATTGATAATAATAAGAGTAATAAGTATAGTAATTCTCGTTCTATCGATCATATAAGCATAATATGGCTAATAATATGAGTTAGATTGATAATAATAAGAGTAACAAGTATAGCAATTGTCGTTCTATCGATAATATAAGCATAATATGGTTAATAATATGAGTTAGATTGATAATAATAAGAGTAATAAGTATAGTAATTGTCGTTCTATCGATCATATAAGCATAATATGGCTAATAATATGAGTTAGATTGATAATAATAAGAGTAAAAAGTGTAGTAATTGTCGTTCTATCGATCATATAAGCATAATATGGCTAATAATATGAGTTAGATTGATAATAATAAGAGTAATAAGTATAGTAATTGTCGTTCTATCGATTAATATAAGCATAATATGGCTAATAATATGAGTTAGATTGATAATAGTAAGAGTAATAGGTATAGTAATTGTCGTTCTATCGATCATATAAGCATAATATGGCTAATAATATGAGTTAGATTGACAATAATGAGAGTAACAAATATAGTAATTGTCGTTCAATCGATCATATAAGCATAATATGGCTAATAATATGAGTTAGATTGATAATAATAAGAGTAATTAGGTATAGTAATTGTCGTTCTATCGATCATATAAGCATAATATGCCAATATAATATGAGTTAGATTGATAATAATAAGAGTAACAAGTATAGTAATTGTCGTTCTATCGATCATATCTGCATAAATATGGAAATAATATGAGTTAGATTAATAATAGTAAGAGTAATACGTATAGTACATTGTCGTGTCCTATCGATCATACCCACATAATATGGCCAATGATATGAGTTAGATTGATAGTAATTAGAGTAATAAGTATTGTAATTGTCGTCCTATCGTTCATATCCACATAATATGGCCAATAATATGAGTTAGATTGATAATAATAAGAGTAATAAGTATAGTAAATTGTCGTTCTATCGATCATATAAGCATAATATGGGCTAATAATATGAGTTAGATTGACAATAATGAGAGTAACAAATATAGTAATTGTCGTTCAATCGATCATATAAGCATAATATGGCTAATAATATGAGTTTAGATTGATAATAATAAGAGTAATAAGTATAGTAATTGTCGTTCTATCGATCATATAAGCATAATATGGCAAATAATATGAGTTAGATTGATAACAATAAGAGTAACAAGTATAGTAATTGTCCTTCTTTCAATAATATAGGCATAATATGGCTAATAATATGAGTTAGATTGATAACAGTAAGAGTAATGAGTATAGTAATTGTCGTTCTATCGATCATATCTGCATAATATGGAAATAATATGAGTTAGATTGATAATAATAAGAGTAATAAGTATAGTAATTGTCGTCCTATCGATCATATCCACATAATATGGCCAATAATATGAGTTAGATTGATAATAATAAGAGTAATAAGTATAGTAATTGTCTTTCTATCGATCATATAAGCATAATATGGCTAATAATATGAGTTAGATTGATAACAGTAAGAGTAATAAGTATAGTAATTGTCGTTCAATCGATCATATAAGCAATAATGTGGCTAATAATATGAGTTTAGATTAATAATAGTAAGAGTAATACGTATAGTACTTGTCTTTCCTATCGATCATATCCACATAATATGGGCCAATAATATGAGTTAGATTGATAATAATTAGAGTTAATAAGTATAGTAATTGCCGTTTCTATCGATCATATAAGCATAATATGGGCTAATATTATGAGTAAGATTGATAATAATAAGAGTAACAAGTATAGTAATTGTCCGTTTCTATCGATAATATAAGCATAATATGGCTAATAATATAAGATAGATTGATAATAATAAGAGTAATAAGTATAGTAATTGTCGTTCTATCGATCATATAAGCATAATATGGCTAATAATATGAGTTAGATTGATAATGGTAAGAGTAATAAGTATAGTAATGGTCGTTCTATCGATCATATCTGCATAATATGGAAAATAATATGAGTTACATTGATAATAATAAGAGTCAATAAGTATAGTAATTGTCGTCCTATCGATCATATCCACATAATGTGGCCAATAATATGAGTTAGATTGATAATAATAAGAGTAATAAGTATATGTAATTTGTCGTCCTATCGATCATATCCACATAATATGGCCAATAATATGAGTTAGATTGATAATAAATAAGAGTAATAAGTATAGTAATTGTCGTTTCTATCGATCATATAAGCATAATATGGCTAATAATATGAGTTAGATTGATAATAATAAGAGTAACAACTATAGTAATTGTCCTTCTATCGATAATATAAGCATAATATGCCTAATAATATGTGTTAGAATGATGATAGGAAGAGTAATAAGTATAGTAATTGTCGTTCAATCGATCATATAAGCATAATATGGCTAATAATATGAGTTAGATTAATAATAGTAAGAGTAATACGTTATAGTAATTGTCGTCCTATCGTTCATATCCACATAATTTGGCCAATAATATGAGTTAGATTGATAATAATAAGAGTAATAAGTATAGTAATTGTCGTTCTATCGATCATATAAGCATAATATGGCATAAGAGTAATAAGTATAGTAATTGTCGTTCTATCGATCATATAAGCATAATATGGCTAATAATATGAGTTAGATTGATAATAATAAGAGTAACAACTATAGTAATTGTCCTTCTATCGATAATATAAGCGTAATATGGCTAATAATATGTGTTAGATTGATGATAGTAAGAGTAATAAGTATAGTAATTGTCGTTCAATCGATCATATAAGCATAATATGGCTAATAATATGAGTTAGATTAATAATAGTAAGAGTAATACGTATAGTAATTGTCGTCCTATCGATCATATCCACATAATATGGCCAATAATATGAGTTAGATTGATAATAATAAGAGTAATAAGTATAGTAATTGTCGTTCTATCGATCATATAAGCATAATATGGCTAATAATATGAGTTAGATTGATAATAATAAGAGTAATAAGTATAGTAATTGTCGTTCTATCGATCATATAAGCATAATATGGCTAATAATATGAGTTAGATTGATAATAATGAGAGTAACAAGTATAGTAATTGTCGTTCAATCGGTCATATAATCATAATATGGCTAATAATATAAGTTAGATTGATAACAATAAGAGTAATAAGTATAGTAATTGTCGTTCTATCGATCATATAAGCATAATATGGCTAATAATATGAATTAGATTGATAATAATAAGAGTAACAAGTATAGCAATTGTCGTTCTATCGATAACATAAGCATAATATGGTTAATAATATGAGTTAGATTGACAATAATAAGAGTAATAAGTATAGTAATTGTCGTTCTATCGATCATATAAGCATAATATGGCTAATAATATGAGTTAGATTGATAATAATAAGAGTAACAAGTGTAGTAATTGTCGTTCTATCGATCATATAAGCATAATATGGCTAATAATATGAGTTAGATTGATAATAATAAGAGTAATAAGTATAGTAATTGTCGTTCTATCGATCATATAAGCATAATATGGCTAATAATATGAGTTAGATTGATAATAGTAAGAGTAATAGGTATAGTAATTGTCGTTCTATCGATCATATAAGCATAATATGGCTAATAATATGAGTTAGATTGATAATAATAAGAGTAATAGGTATAGTAATTGTCGTTCTATCGATCATATAAGCATAATATGGCAAATAATATGAGTTAGATTGATAATAATAAGAGTAACAAGTATAGTAATTGTCTTTCTATCGATCATGTAAGCATAATATGGCTAATAATATGAATTACATTGATAATAATAAGAGTAACAACTATAGTAATTGTCCTTCTTTCAATAATATAGGCACGATATGGCTAATAATATGAGTTAGATTAATAATAGTAAGAGTAATACGTATAGTAATTGTCGTCCTATCGATCATATCCACATAATATGGCCAATAATATGAGTTAGATTGATAATAATAAGAGTAATAAGTATAGTAATTGTCGTTCTATCGATCATATAAGCGTAATATGGCTAATAATATGAGTTAGATTGATAATAATAAGAGTAATAAGTATAGTAATTGTCGTTCTATCGATCATATAAGCATAATATGGCTAATAATATGAGTTAGATTTATAATAATTAGAGTAACAAGTACAGTAATTGTCGTTCAATCGGTCATATAATCATAATATGGCTAATAATATAAGTTAGATTGATAATAATAAGAGTAATAAGTATAGTAATTGTCGATCTATCGATCATATCTGCATAATATGGAAATAATATGAGTTAGATTGATAATAATAAGAGTAATAAGTATAGTAATTGTCGTCCTATCGATCATGTCCACATAATATGGCAAATAATATGAGTTAGATTGATAATAATAAGAGTAATAAGTATAGTAATTGTCGTTCTATCGATCATATAAGCATAATATGGCTAATAATATGAGTTAGATTGATAATAATAAGAGTAACAACTATAGTAATTGTCCTTCTATCGATAATATAAGCGTAATATGGCTAATAATATGTGTTAGATTGATGATAGTAAGAGTAATAAGTATAGTAATTGTCGTTCAATCGATCATATAAGCATAATATGGCTAATAATATGAGTTAGATTAATAATAGTAAGAGTAATACGTATAGTAATTGTCGTCCTATCGATCATATCCACATAATATGGCCAATAATATGAGTTAGATTGATAATAATAAGAGTAACAAGTATAGTAATTGTCGTTCTATCGATCATATAAGCATAATATGGCTAATAATATGAGTTAGATTGATAATAATAAGAGTAATAAGTATAGTAATTGTCGTTCTATCGATCATATAAGCATAATATGGCTAATAATATGAGTTAGATTGATAATAATGAGAGTAACAAGTATAGTAATTGTCGTTCAATCGGTCATATAATCATAATATGGCTAATAATATAAGTTAGATTGATAACAATAAGAGTAATAAGTATAGTAATTGTCGTTCTATCGATCATATAAGCATAATATGGCTAATAATATGAATTAGATTGATAATAATAAGAGTAACAAGTATAGCAATTGTCGTTCTATCGATAATATAAGCATAATATGGTTAATAATATGAGTTAGATTGATAATAATAAGAGTAATAAGTATAGTAATTGTCCTTCTATCGATCATATACGCATAATATGGCTAATAATATGAGTTGGATTGATAATAATAAGAGTAACAAGTACAGTAATTGTCGTTCAATCGATCATATAAGCATAATGTGGCTAATAATATGAGTTAGATTGATAATAGTAAGAGTAATAAGTATAGTAATTGTCGTTCAATCGATCATATAAGCATAATGTGGCTAGTAATATGAGTTAGATTAATAATAGTAAGAGTAATACGTATAGTAATTGTCTCCCTATCGATCATATCCACATAATATGGCCAATAATATGAGTTAGATTGATAATAATTAGAGTAATAAGTATAGTAATTGCCGTTCTATCGATCATATAAGCATAATATGGCTAATATTATGAGTAAGATTGATAATAATAAGACTAATGAGTATAGTAATTGTCGTTCTATCGATCATATAAGCATAATATGGCTAATAATATGAGTTAGATTGATAATAATAAGAGTAATAAGTATAGTAATTCTCGTTCTATCGATCATATAAGCATAATATGGCTAATAATATGAGTTAGATTGATAATAATAAGAGTAACAAGTATAGCAATTGTCGTTCTATCGATAATATAAGCATAATATGGTTAATAATATGAGTTAGATTGATAATAATAAGAGTAATAAGTATAGTAATTGTCGTTCTATCGATCATATAAGCATAATATGGCTAATAATATGAGTTAGATTGATAATAATAAGAGTAAAAAGTGTAGTAATTGTCGTTCTATCGATCATATAAGCATAATATGGCTAATAATATGAGTTAGATTGATAATAATAAGAGTAATAAGTATAGTAATTGTCGTTCTATCGATAATATAAGCATAATATGGCTAATAATATGAGTTAGATTGATCATAGTAAGAGTAATAGATATAGTAATTGTCGTTCTATCGATCATATAAGCATAATATGGCTAATAATATGAGTTAGATTGACAATAATGAGAGTAACAAATATAGTAATTGTCGTTCAATCGATCATATAAGCATAATATGGCTAATAATATGAGTTAGATTGATAATAATAAGAGTAATAGGTATAGTAATTGTCGTTCTATCGATCATATAAGCATAATATGCCAAATAATATGAGTTAGATTGATAATAATAAGAGTAATAAGTATAGTAATTGTCGTTCAATCGATCATATAAGCATAATGTGGCTAGTAATATGAGTTAGATTAATAATAGTAAGAGTAATACGTATAGTAATTGTCTCCCTATCGATCATATCCACATAATATGGCCAATAATATGAGTTAGATTGATAATAATTAGAGTAATAAGTATAGTAATTGCCGTTCTATCGATCATATAAGCATAATATGGCTAATATTATGAGTAAGATTGATAATAATAAGACTAATGAGTATAGTAATTGTCGTTCTATCGATCATATAAGCATAATATGGCTAATAATATGAGTTAGATTGATAATAATAAGAGTAATAAGTATAGTAATTCTCGTTCTATCGATCATATAAGCATAATATGGCTAATAATATGAGTTAGATTGATAATAATAAGAGTAACAAGTATAGCAATTGTCGTTCTATCGATAATATAAGCATAATATGGTTAATAATATGAGTTAGATTGATAATAATAAGAGTAATAAGTATAGTAATTGTCGTTCTATCGATCATATAAGCATAATATGGCTAATAATATGAGTTAGATTGATAATAATAAGAGTAAAAAGTGTAGTAATTGTCGTTCTATCGATCATATAAGCATAATATGGCTAATAATATGAGTTAGATTGATAATAATAAGAGTAATACGTATAGTAATTGTCGTTCTATCGATAATATAAGCATAATATGGCTAATAATATGAGTTAGATTGATAATAGTAAGAGTAATACGTATAGTAATTGTCGTTCTATCGATCATATAAGCATAATATGGCTAATAATATGAGTTAGATTGACAATAATGAGAGTAACAAATATAGTAATTGTCGTTCAATCGATCATATAAGCATAATATGGCTAATAATATGAGTTAGATTGATAATAATAAGAGTAATAGGTATAGTAATTGTCGTTCTATCGATCATATAAGCATAATATGCCAAATAATATGAGTTAGATTGATAATAATAAGAGTAACAAGTATAGTAATTGTCGTTCTATCGATCATATCTGCATAATATGGAAATAATATGAGTTAGATTAATAATAGTAAGAGTAATACGTATAGTAATTGTCGTCCTATCGATCATATCCACATAATATGGCCAATGATATGAGTTAGATTGATAGTAATTAGAGTAATAAGTATTGTAATTGTCGTCCTATCGTTCATATCCACATAATATGGCCAATAATATGAGTTAGATTGATAATAATAAGAGTAATAAGTATAGTAATTGTCGTTCTATCGATCATATAAGCATAATATGGCTAATAATATGAGTTAGATTGACAATAATGAGAGTAACAAATATAGTAATTGTCGTTCAATCGATCATATAAGCATAATATGGCTAATAATATGAGTTAGATTGATAATAATAAGAGTAATAAGTATAGTAATTGTCGTTCTATCGATCATATAAGCATAATATGGCAAATAATATGAGTTAGATTGATAACAATAAGAGTAACAAGTATAGTAATTGTCTTTCTATCGATCATATAAGCATAGTATGGCTAATAATATGAGTTAGATTGATAATAATAAGAGTAACAACTATAGTAATTGTCCTTCTTTCAATAATATAGGCATAATATGGCTAATAATATGAGTTAGATTGATAACAATGAGAGTAACAAGTATAGTAATTGTCGTTCAATCGGTCATATAATCATAATATGGCTAATAATATGAGTTACATTGATAATAATAAGAGTAACAAGTATAGTAATTGTCGTTCTATCGATAATATAAGCATAATATGGCTAATAATATGAGTTAGATTGATAACAGTAAGAGTAATGAGTATAGTAATTGTCGTTCTATAGATCATATCTGCATAATATGGAAATAATATGAGTTAGATTGATAATAATAAGAGTAATAAGTATAGTAATTGTCGTCCTATCGATCATATCCACATAATATGGCCAATAATATGAGTTAGATTGATAATAATAAGAGTAATAAGTATAGTAATTGTCTTTCTATCGATCATATAAGCATAATATGGCTAATAATATGAGTTAGATTGATAACAGTAAGAGTAATAAGTATAGTAATTGTCGTTCAATCGATCATATAAGCATAATGTGGCTAATAATATGAGTTAGATTAATAATAGTAAGAGTAATACGTATAGTACTTGTCTTCCTATCGATCATATCCACATAATATGGCCAATAATATGAGTTAGATTGATAATAATTAGAGTAATAAGTATAGTAGTTGCCGTTCTATCGATCATATAAGCATAATATGGCTAATATTATGAGTAAGATTGATAATAATAAGAGTAACAAGTATAGTAATTGTCGTTCTATCGATAATATAAGCATAATATGGCTAATAATATAAGATAGATTGATAATAATAAGAGTAATAAGTATAGTAATTGTCGTTCTATCGATCATATAAGCATAATATGGCTAATAATATGAGTTAGATTGATAATGGTAAGAGTAATAAGTATAGTAATGGTCGTTCTATCGATCATATCTGCATAATATGGAAATAATATGAGTTACATTGATAATAATAAGAGTAATAAGTATAGTAATTGTCGTCCTATCGATCATATCCACATAATATGGCCAATAATATGAGTTAGATTGATAATAATAAGAGTAATAAGTATAGTAATTGTCGTCCTATCGATCATATCCACATAATATGGCCAATAATATGAGTTAGATTGATAATAATAAGAGTAATAAGTATAGTAATTGTCGTTCTATCGATCATATAAGCATAATATGGCTAATAATATGAGTTAGATTGATAATAATAAGAGTAACAACTATAGTAATTGTCCTTCTATCGATAATATAAGCGTAATATGGCTAATAATATGTGTTAGATTGATGATAGTAAGAGTAATAAGTATAGTAATTGTCGTTCAATCGACCATATAAGCATAATATGGCTAATAATATGAGTTAGATTAATAATAGTAAGAGTAATACGTATAGCAATTGTCGTCCTATCGATCATATCCACATAATATGGCCAATAATATGAGTTAGATTGATAATAATAAGAGTAACAAGTATAGTAATTGTCGTTCTATCGATCATATAAGCATAATATGGCTAATAATATGAGTTAGATTGATAATAATAAGAGTAATAAGTATAGTAATTGTCGTTCTATCGATCATATAAGCATAATATGGCTAATAATATGAGTTAGATTGATAATAATGAGAGTAACAAGTATAGTAATTGTCGTTCAATCGGTCATATAATCATAATATGGCTAATAATATAAGTTAGATTGATAACAATAAGAGTAATAAGTATAGTAATTGTCGTTCTATCGATCATATAAGCATAATATGGCTAATAATATGAATTAGATTGATAATAATAAGAGTAACAAGTATAGCAATTGTCGTTCTATCGATAATATAAGCATAATATGGTTAATAATATGAGTTAGATTGATAATAATAAGAGTAATAAGTATAGTAATTGTCCTTCTATCGATCATATACGCATAATATGGCTAATAATATGAGTTGGATTGATAATAATAAGAGTAACAAGTACAGTAATTGTCGTTCAATCGATCATATAAGCATAATGTGGCTAATAGTATGAGTTAGATTGATAATAGTAAGAGTAATAAGTATAGTAATTGTCGTTCAATCGATCATATAAGCATAATGTGGCTAGTAATATGAGTTAGATTAATAATAGTAAGAGTAATACGTATAGTAATTGTCTCCCTGTCGATCATATCCACATAATATGGCCAATAATATGAGTTAGATTGATAATAATTAGAGTAATAAGTATAGTAATTGCCGTTCTATCGATCATATAAGCATAATATGGCTAATATTATGAGTAAGATTGATAATAATAAGACTAATGAGTATAGTAATTGTCGTTCTATCGATCATATAAGCATAATATGGCTAATAATATGAGTTAGATTGATAATAATAAGAGTAATAAGTATAGTAATTCTCGTTCTATCGATCATATAAGCATAATATGGCTAATAATATGAGTTAGATTGATAATAATAAGAGTAACAAGTATAGCAATTGTCGTTCTATCGATAATATAAGCATAATATGGTTAATAATATGAGTTAGATTGATAATAATAAGAGTAATAAGTATAGTAATTGTCGTTCTATCGATCATATAAGCATAATATGGCTAATAATATGAGTTAGATTGATAATAATAAGAGTAAAAAGTGTAGTAATTGTCGTTCTATCGATCATATAAGCATAATATGGCTAATAATATGAGTTAGATTGATAATAATAAGAGTAATAAGTATAGTAATTGTCGTTCTATCGATAATATAAGCATAATATGGCTAATAATATGAGTTAGATTGATAATAGTAAGAGTAATAGGTATAGTAATTGTCGTTCTATCGATCATATAAGCATAATATGGCTAATAATATGAGTTAGATTGACAATAATGAGAGTAACAAATATAGTAATTGTCGTTCAATCGATCATATAAGCATAATATGGCTAATAATATGAGTTAGATTGATAATAATAAGAGTAATAAGTATAGTAATTGTCGTTCTATCGATCATATAAGCATAATATGGCAAATAATATGAGTTAGATTGATAACAATAAGAGTAACAAGTATAGTAATTGTCTTTCTATCGATCATATAAGCATAATATGCCAAATAATATGAGTTAGATTGATAATAATAAGAGTAACAAGTATAGTAATTGTCGTTCTATCGATCATATCTGCATAATATGGAAATAATATGAGTTAGATTAATAATAGTAAGAGTAATACGTATAGTAATTGTCGTCCTATCGATCATATCCACATAATATGGCCAATGATATGAGTTAGATTGATAGTAATTAGAGTAATAAGTATTGTAATTGTCGTCCTATCGTTCATATCCACATAATATGGCCAATAATATGAGTTAGATTGATAATAATAAGAGTAATAAGTATAGTAATTGTCGTTCTATCGATCATATAAGCATAATATGGCTAATAATATGAGTTAGATTGACAATAATGAGAGTAACAAATATAGTAATTGTCGTTCAATCGATCATATAAGCATAATATGGCTAATAATATGAGTTAGATTGATAATAATAAGAGTAATAAGTATAGTAATTGTCGTTCTATCGATCATATAAGCATAATATGGCAAATAATATGAGTTAGATTGATAACAATAAGAGTAACAAGTATAGTAATTGTCTTTCTATCGATGATATAAGCATAGTATGGCTAATAATATGAGTTAGATTCATAATAATAAGAGTAACAACTATAGTAATTGTCCTTCTTTCAATAATATAGGCATAATATGGCTAATAATATGAGTTAGATTGATAACAGTAAGAGTAATGAGTATAGTAATTGTCGTTCTATCGATCATATCTGCATAATATGGAAATAATATGAGTTAGATTGATAATAATAAGAGTAATAAGTATAGTAATTGTCGTCCTATCGATCATATCCACATAATATGGCCAATAATATGAGTTAGATTGATAATAATAAGAGTAATAAGTATAGTAATTGTCTTTCTATCGATCATATAAGCATAATATGGCTAATAATATGAGTTAGATTGATAACAGTAAGAGTAATAAGTATAGTAATTGTCGTTCAATCGATCATATAAGCATAATGTGGCTAATAATATGAGTTAGATTAATAATAGTAAGAGTAATACGTATAGTACTTGTCTTCCTATCGATCATATCCACATAATATGGCCAATAATATGAGTTAGATTGATAATAATTAGAGTAATAAGTATAGTAATTGCCGTTCTATCGATCATATAAGCATAATATGGCTAATATTATGAGTAAGATTGATAATAATAAGAGTAACAAGTATAGTAATTGTCGTTCTATCGATAATATAAGCATAATATGGCTAATAATATAAGATAGATTGATAATAATAAGAGTAATAAGTATAGTAATTGTCGTTCTATCGATCATATAAGCATAATATGGCTAATAATATGAGTTAGATTGATAATGGTAAGAGTAATAAGTATAGTAATGGTCGTTCTATCGATCATATCTGCATAATATGGAAATAATATGAGTTACATTGATAATAATAAGAGTAATAAGTATAGTAATTGTCGTTCTATCGATCATATAAGCATAATATGGCTAATAATATGAGTTAGATTGATAATAATAAGAGTAAAAAGTGTAGTAATTGTCGTTCTATCGATCATATAAGCATAATATGGCTAATAATATGAGTTAGATTGATAATAATAAGAGTAATAAGTATAGTAATTGTCGTTCTATCGATAATATAAGCATAATATGGCTAATAATATGAGTTAGATTGATAATAGTAAGAGTAATAGGTATAGTAATTGTCGTTCTATCGATCATATAAGCATAATATGGCTAATAATATGAGTTAGATTGACAATAATGAGAGTAACAAATATAGTAATTGTCGTTCAATCGATCATATAAGCATAATATGGCTAATAATATTAGTTAGATTGATAATAATAAGAGTAATAAGTATAGTAATTGTCGTTCTATCGATCATATAAGCATAATATGGCAAATAATATGAGTTAGATTGATAACAATAAGAGTAACAAGTATAGTAATTGTCTTTCTATCGATCATATAAGCATAATATGCCAAATAATATGAGTTAGATTGATAATAATAAGAGTAACAAGTATAGTAATTGTCGTTCTATCGATCATATCTGCATAATATGGAAATAATATGAGTTAGATTAATAATAGTAAGAGTAATACGTATAGTAATTGTCGTCCTATCGATCATATCCACATAATATGGCCAATGATATGAGTTAGATTGATAGTAATTAGAGTAATAAGTATTGTAATTGTCGTCCTATCGTTCATATCCACATAATATGGCCAATAATATGAGTTAGATTGATAATAATAAGAGTAATAAGTATAGTAATTGTCGTTCTATCGATCATATAAGCATAATATGGCTAATAATATGAGTTAGATTGACAATAATGAGAGTAACAAATATAGTAATTGTCGTTCAATCGATCATATAAGCATAATATGGCTAATAATATGAGTTAGATTGATAATAATAAGAGTAATAAGTATAGTAATTGTCGTTCTATCGATCATATAAGCATAATATGGCAAATAATATGAGTTAGATTGATAACAATAAGAGTAACAAGTATAGTAATTGTCTTTCTATCGATGATATAAGCATAGTATGGCTAATAATATGAGTTAGATTCATAATAATAAGAGTAACAACTATAGTAATTGTCCTTCTTTCAATAATATAGGCATAATATGGCTAATAATATGAGTTAGATTGATAACAGTAAGAGTAATGAGTATAGTAATTGTCGTTCTATCGATCATATCTGCATAATATGGAAATAATATGAGTTAGATTGATAATAATAAGAGTAATAAGTATAGTAATTGTCGTCCTATCGATCATATCCACATAATATGGCCAATAATATGAGTTAGATTGATAATAATAAGAGTAATAAGTATAGTAATTGTCTTTCTATCGATCATATAAGCATAATATGGCTAATAATATGAGTTAGATTGATAACAGTAAGAGTAATAAGTATAGTAATTGTCGTTCAATCGATCATATAAGCATAATGTGGCTAATAATATGAGTTAGATTAATAATAGTAAGAGTAATACGTATAGTACTTGTCTTCCTATCGATCATATCCACATAATATGGCCAATAATATGAGTTAGATTGATAATAATTAGAGTAATAAGTATAGTAATTGCCGTTCTATCGATCATATAAGCATAATATGGCTAATATTATGAGTAAGATTGATAATAATAAGAGTAACAAGTATAGTAATTGTCGTTCTATCGATAATATAAGCATAATATGGCTAATAATATAAGATAGATTGATAATAATAAGAGTAATAAGTATAGTAATTGTCGTTCTATCGATCATATAAGCATAATATGGCTAATAATATGAGTTAGATTGATAATGGTAAGAGTAATAAGTATAGTAATGGTCGTTCTATCGATCATATCTGCATAATATGGAAATAATATGAGTTACATTGATAATAATAAGAGTAATAAGTATAGTAATTGTCGTCCTATCGATCATATCCACATAATATGGCCAATAATATGAGTTACATTGATAATAATAAGAGTAATAAGTATAGTAATTGTCGTCCTATCGTTCATATCCACATAATATGGCTAATAATATGAGTTAGATTGATAATAATAAGAGTAACAACTATAGTAATTGTCCTTCTATCGATAATATAAGCGTAATATGGCTAATAATATGTGTTAGATTGATGATAGTAAGAGTAATAAGTATAGTAATTGTCGTTCAATCGATCATATAAGCATAATATGGCTAATAATATGAGTTAGATTAATAATAGTAAGAGTAATACGTATAGTAATTGTCGTCCTATCGATCATATCCACATAATATGGCCAATAATATGAGTTAGATTGATAATAATAAGAGTAATAAGTATAGTAATTGTCGTTCTATCGATCATATAAGCATAATATGGCTAATAATATGAGTTAGATTGATAATAATAAGAGTAATAAGTATAGTAATTGTCGTTCTATCGATCATATAAGCATAATATGGCTAATAATATGAGTTAGATTTATAATAATTAGAGTAACAAGTACAGTAATTGTCGTTCAATCGGTCATATAATCATAATATGGCTAATAATATAAGTTAGATTGATAATAATAAGAGTAATAAGTATAGTAATTGTCGATCTATCGATCATATCTGCATAATATGGAAATAATATGAGGTAGATTGATAATAATAAGAGTAATAAGTATAGTAATTGTCGTCCTATCGATCATGTCCACATAATATGGCAAATAATATGAGTTAGATTGATAATAATAAGAGTAATAAGTATAGTAATTGTCGTTCTATCGATCATATAAGCATAATATGGCTAATAATATGAGTTAGATTGATAATAATAAGAGTAACAACTATAGTAATTGTCCTTCTATCGATAATATAAGCGTAATATGGCTAATAATATGTGTTAGATTGATGATAGTAAGAGTAATAAGTATAGTAATTGTCGTTCAAACGATCATATAAGCATAATATGGCTAATAATATGAGTTAGATTAATAATAGTAAGAGTAATACGTATAGTAATTGTCGTCCTATCGATCATATCCACATAATATGGCCAATAATATGAGTTAGATTGATAATAATAAGAGTAACAAGTATAGTAATTGTCGTTCTATCGATCATATAAGCATAATATGGCTAATAATATGAGTTAGATTGATAATAATAAGAGTAATAAGTATAGTAATTGTCGTTCTATCGATAATATAAGCATAATATGGTTAATAATATGAGTTAGATTGATAATAATAAGAGTAATAAGTATAGTAATTGTCCTTCTATCGATCATATACGCATAATATGGCTAATAATATGAGTTGGATTGATAATAATAAGAGTAACAAGTACAGTAATTGTCGTTCAATCGATCATATAAGCATAATGTGGCTAATAATATGAGTTAGATTGATAATAGTAAGAGTAATAAGTATAGTAATTGTCGTTCAATCGATCATATAAGCATAATGTGGCTAGTAATATGAGTTAGATTAATAATAGTAAGAGTAATACGTATAGTAATTGTCTCCCTATCGATCATATCCACATAATATGGCCAATAATATGAGTTAGATTGATAATAATTAGAGTAATAAGTATAGTAATTGCCGTTCTATCGATCATATAAGCATAATATGGCTAATATTATGAGTAAGATTGATAATAATAAGACTAATGAGTATAGTAATTGTCGTTCTATCGATCATATAAGCATAATATGGCTAATAATATGAGTTAGATTGATAATAATAAGAGTAATAAGTATAGTAATTCTCGTTCTATCGATCATATAAGCATAATATGGCTAATAATATGAGTTAGATTGATAATAATAAGAGTAACAAGTATAGCAATTGTCGTTCTATCGATAATATAAGCATAATATGGTTAATAATATGAGTTAGATTGATAATAATAAGAGTAATAAGTATAGTAATTGTCGTTCTATCGATCATATAAGCATAATATGGCTAATAATATGAGTTAGATTGATAATAATAAGAGTAAAAAGTGTAGTAATTGTCGTTCTATCGATCATATAAGCATAATATGGCTAATAATATGAGTTAGATTGATAATAATAAGAGTAATAAGTATAGTAATTGTCGTTCTATCGATAATATAAGCATAATATGGCTAATATTATGACTAAGATTGATAATAATAAGACTAATGAGTATAGTAATTGTCGTTCTAACGATCATATAAGCATAATATGGCTAATAATATGAGTTAGATTGATAATAATAAGAGTAATAAGTATAGTAATTCTCGTTCTATCGATCATATAAGCATAATATGGCTAATAATATGAGTTAGATTGATAATAATAAGAGTAACAAGTATAGCAATTGTCGTTCTATCGATAATATAAGCATAATATGGTTAATAATATGAGTTAGATTGATAATAATAAGAGTAATAAGTATAGTAATTGTCGTTCTATCGATCATATAAGCATAATATGGCTAATAATATGAGTTAGATTGATAATAATAAGAGTAAAAAGTGTAGTAATTGTCGTTCTATCGATCATATAAGCATAATATGGCTAATAATATGAGTTAGATTGATAATAATAAGAGTAATACGTATAGTAATTGTCGTTCTATCGATAATATAAGCATAATATGGCTAATAATATGAGTTAGATTGATAATAGTAAGAGTAATAGGTATAGTAATTGTCGTTCTATCGATCATATAAGCATAATATGGCTAATAATATGAGTTAGATTGACAATAATGAGAGTAACAAATATAGTAATTGTCGTTCAATCGATCATATAAGCATAATATGGCTAATAATATGAGTTAGATTGATAATAATAAGAGTAATAGGTATAGTAATTGTCGTTCTATCGATCATATAAGCATAATATGCCAAATAATATGAGTTAGATTGATAATAATAAGAGTAACAAGTATAGTAATTGTCGTTCTATCGATAATATAAGCATAATATGGTTAATAATATGAGTTAGATTGATAATAATAAGACTAATGAGTATAGTAATTGTCGTTCTATCGATCATATAAGCATAATATGGCTAATAATATGAGTTAGATTGATAATAATAAGAGTAATAAGTATAGTAATTCTCGTTCTATCGATCATATAAGCATAATATGGCTAATAATATGAGTTAGATTGATAATAATAAGAGTAACAAGTATAGCAATTGTCGTTCTATCGATAATATAAGCATAATATGGTTAATAATATGAGTTAGATTGATAATAATAAGAGTAATAAGTATAGTAATTGTCGTTCTATCGATCATATAAGCATAATATGGCTAATAATATGAGTTAGATTGATAATAATAAGAGTAAAAAGTGTAGTAATTGTCGTTCTATCGATCATATAAGCATAATATGGCTAATAATATGAGTTAGATTGATAATAATAAGAGTAATACGTATAGTAATTGTCGTTCTATCGATAATATAAGCATAATATGGCTAATAATATGAGTTAGATTGATAATAGTAAGAGTAATAGGTATAGTAATTGTCGTTCTATCGATCATATAAGCATAATATGGCTAATAATATGAGTTAGATTGACAATAATGAGAGTAACAAATATAGTAATTGTCGTTCAATCGATCATATAAGCATAATATGGCTAATAATATGAGTTAGATTGATAATAATAAGAGTAATAGGTATAGTAATTGTCGTTCTATCGATCATATAAGCATAATATGCCAAATAATATGAGTTAGATTGATAATAATAAGAGTAACAAGTATAGTAATTGTCGTTCTATCGATCACATCTGCATAATATGGAAATAATATGAGTTAGATTAATAATAGTAAGAGTAATACGTATAGTAATTGGCGTCCTATCGATCATATCCACATAATATGGCCAATGATATGAGTTAGATTGATAGTAATTAGAGTAATAAGTATTGTAATTGTCGTCCTATCGTTCATATCCACATAATATGGCCAATAATATGAGTTAGATTGATAATAATAAGAGTAATAAGTATAGTAATTGTCGTTCTATCGATCATATAAGCATAATATGGCTAATAATATGAGTTAGATTGACAATAATGAGAGTAACAAATATAGTAATTGTCGTTCAATCGATCATATAAGCATAATATGGCTAATAATATGAGTTAGATTGATAATAATAAGAGTAATAAGTATAGTAATTGTCGTTCTATCGATCATATAAGCATAATATGGCAAATAATATGAGTTAGATTGATAACAATAAGAGAAACAAGTATAGTAATTGTCTTTCTATCGATCATATAAGCATAGTATGGCTAATAATATGAGTTAGATTGATAATAATAAGAGTAACAACTATAGTAATTGTCCTTCTTTCAATAATATAGGCATAATATGGCTAATAATATGAGTTAGATTGATAACAATGAGAGTAACAAGTATAGTAATTGTCGTTCAATCGGTCATATAATCATAATATGGCTAATAATATGAGTTAGATTGATAACAGTAAGAGTAATGAGTATAGTAATTGTCGTTCTATCGATCATATCTGCATAATATGGAAATAATATGAGTTAGATTGATAATAATAAGAGTAATAAGTATAGTAATTGTCGTCCTATCGATCATATCCACATAATATGGCCAATAATATGAGTTAGATTGATAATAATAAGAGTAATAAGTATAGTAATTGTCTTTCTATCGATCATATAAGCATAATATGGCTAATAATATGAGTTAGATTGATAACAGTAAGAGTAATAAGTATAGTAATTGTCGTTCAATCGATCATATAAGCATAATGTGGCTAATAATATGAGTTAGATTAATAATAGTAAGAGTAATACGTATAGTACTTGTCTTCCTATCGATCATATCCACATAATATGGCCAATAATATGAGTTAGATTGATAATAATTAGAGTAATAAGTATAGTAGTTACCGTTCTATCGATCATATAAGCATAATATGGCTAATATTATGAGTAAGATTGATAATAATAAGAGTAACAAGTATAGTAATTGTCGTTCTATCGATAATATAAGCATAATATGGCTAATAATATAAGATAGATTGATAATAATAAGAGTAATAAGTATAGTAATTGTCGTTCTATCGATCATATAAGCATAATATGGCTAATAATATGAGTTAGATTGATAATGGTAAGAGTAATAAGTATAGTAATGGTCGTTCTATCGATCATATCTGCATAATATGGAAATAATATGAGTTACATTGATAATAATAAGAGTAATAAGTATAGTAGTTGTCGTCCTATCGATCATATCCACATAATATGGCCAATAATATGAGTTAGATTGATAATAATAAGAGTAATAAGTATAGTAATTGTCGTCCTATCGATCATATCCACATAATATGGCCAATAATATGAGTTAGATTGATAATAATAAGAGTAATAAGTATAGTAATTGTCGTTCTATCGATCATATAAGCATAATATGGCTAATAATATGAGTTAGATTGATAATAATAAGAGTAACAACTATAGTAATTGTCCTTCTATCGATAATATAAGCGTAATATGGCTAATAATATGTGTTAGATTGATGATAGTAAGAGTAATAAGTATAGTAATTGTCGTTCAATCGACCATATAAGCATAATATGGCTAATAATATGAGTTAGATTAATAATAGTAAGAGTAATACGTATAGCAATTGTCGTCCTATCGATCATATCCACATAATATGGCCAATAATATGAGTTAGATTGATAATAATAAGAGTAACAAGTATAGTAATTGTCGTTCTATCGATCATATAAGCATAATATGGCTAATAATATGAGTTAGATTGATAATAATAAGAGTAATAAGTATAGTAATTGTCGTTCTATCGATCATATAAGCATAATATGGCTAATAATATGAGTTAGATTGATAATAATGAGAGTAACAAGTATAGTAATTGTCGTTCAATCGGTCATATAATCATAATATGGCTAATAATATAAGTTAGATTGATAACAATAAGAGTAATAAGTATAGTAATTGTCGTTCTATCGATCATATAAGCATAATATGGCTAATAATATGAATTAGATTGATAATAATAAGAGTAACAAGTATAGCAATTGTCGTTCTATCGATAATATAAGCATAATATGGTTAATAATATGAGTTAGATTGATAATAATAAGAGTAATAAGTATAGTAATTGTCCTTCTATCGATCATATACGCATAATATGGCTAATAATATGAGTTGGATTGATAATAATAAGAGTAACAAGTACAGTAATTGTCGTTCAATCGATCATATAAGCATAATGTGGCTAATAATATGAGTTAGATTGATAATAGTAAGAGTAATAAGTATAGTAATTGTCGTTCAATCGATCATATAAGCATAATGTGGCTAGTAATATGAGTTAGATTAATAATAGTAAGAGTAATACGTATAGTAATTGTCTCCCTATCGATCATATCCACATAATATGGCCAATAATATGAGTTAGATTGATAATAATTAGAGTAATAAGTATAGTAATTGCCGTTCTATCGATCATATAAGCATAATATGGCTAATATTATGAGTAAGATTGATAATAATAAGACTAATGAGTATAGTAATTGTCGTTCTATCGATCATATAAGCATAATATGGCTAATAATATGAGTTAGATTGATAATAATAAGAGTAATAAGTATAGTAATTCTCGTTCTATCGATCATATAAGCATAATATGGCTAATAATATGAGTTAGATTGATAATAATAAGAGTAACAAGTATAGCAATTGTCGTTCTATCGATAATATAAGCATAATATGGTTAATAATATGAGTTAGATTGATAATAATAAGAGTAATAAGTATAGTAATTGTCGTTCTATCGATCATATAAGCATAATATGGCTAATAATATGAGTTAGATTGATAATAATAAGAGTAAAAAGTGTAGTAATTGTCGTTCTATCGATCATATAAGCATAATATGGCTAATAATATGAGTTAGATTGATAATAATAAGAGTAATAAGTATAGTAATTGTCGTTCTATCGATAATATAAGCATAATATGGCTAATAATATGAGTTAGATTGATAATAGTAAGAGTAATAGGTATAGTAATTGTCGTTCTATCGATCATATAAGCATAATATGGCTAATAATATGAGTTAGATTGACAATAATGAGAGTAACAAATATAGTAATTGTCGTTCAATCGATCATATAAGCATAATATGGCTAATAATATGAGTTAGATTGATAATAATAAGTGTAATAGGTATAGTAATTGTCGTTCTATCGATCATATAAGCATAATATGCCAAATAATATGAGTTAGATTGATAATAATAAGAGTAACAAGTATAGTAATTGTCGTTCTATCGATCATATCTGCATAATATGGAAATAATATGAGTTAGATTAATAATAGTAAGAGTAATACGTATAGTAATTGTCGTCCTATCGATCATATCCACATAATATGGCCAATGATATGAGTTAGATTGATAATAATAAGAGTAATAAGTATAGTAATTGTCGTTCTATCGATCATATAAGCATAATATGGCTAATAATATGAGTTAGATTGATAATAATAAGAGTAACAACTATAGTAATTGTCCTTCTATCGATAATATAAGCGTAATATGGCTAATAATATGTGTTAGATTGATGATAGTAAGAGTAATAAGTATAGTAATTGTCGTTCAATCGACCATATAAGCATAATATGGCTAATAATATGAGTTAGATTAATAATAGTAAGAGTAATACGTATAGCAATTGTCGTCCTATCGATCATATCCACATAATATGGCCAATAATATGAGTTAGATTGATAATAATAAGAGTAACAAGTATAGTAATTGTCGTTCTATCGATCATATAAGCATAATATGGCTAATAATATGAGTTAGATTGATAATAATAAGAGTAATAAGTATAGTAATTGTCGTTCTATCGATCATATAAGCATAATATGGCTAATAATATGAGTTAGATTGATAATAATGAGAGTAACAAGTATAGTAATTGTCGTTCAATCGGTCATATAATCATAATATGGCTAATAATATAAGTTAGATTGATAACAATAAGAGTAATAAGTATAGTAATTGTCGTTCTATCGATCATATAAGCATAATATGGCTAATAATATGAATTAGATTGATAATAATAAGAGTAACAAGTATAGCAATTGTCGTTCTATCGATAATATAAGCATAATATGGTTAATAATATGAGTTAGATTGATAATAATAAGAGTAATAAGTATAGTAATTGTCCTTCTATCGATCATATACGCATAATATGGCTAATAATATGAGTTGGATTGATAATAATAAGAGTAACAAGTACAGTAATTGTCGTTCAATCGATCATATAAGCATAATGTGGCTAATAATATGAGTTAGATTGATAATAGTAAGAGTAATAAGTATAGTAATTGTCGTTCAATCGATCATATAAGCATAATGTGGCTAGTAATATGAGTTAGATTAATAATAGTAAGAGTAATACGTATAGTAATTGTCTCCCTATCGATCATATCCACATAATATGGCCAATAATATGAGTTAGATTGATAATAATTAGAGTAATAAGTATAGTAATTGCCGTTCTATCGATCATATAAGCATAATATGGCTAATATTATGAGTAAGATTGATAATAATAAGACTAATGAGTATAGTAATTGTCGTTCTATCGATCATATAAGCATAATATGGCTAATAATATGAGTTAGATTGATAATAATAAGAGTAATAAGTATAGTAATTCTCGTTCTATCGATCATATAAGCATAATATGGCTAATAATATGAGTTAGATTGATAATAATAAGAGTAACAAGTATAGGAATTGTCGTTCTATCGATAATATAAGCATAATATGGTTAATAATATGAGTTAGATTGATAATAATAAGAGTAATAAGTATAGTAATTGTCGTTCTATCGATCATATAAGCATAATATGGCTAATAATATGAGTTAGATTGATAATAATAAGAGTAAAAAGTGTAGTAATTGTCGTTCTATCGATCATATAAGCATAATATGGCTAATAATATGAGTTAGATTGATAATAATAAGAGTAATAAGTATAGTAATTGTCGTTCTATCGATAATATAAGCATAATATGGCTAATAATATGAGTTAGATTGATAATAGTAAGAGTAATAGGTATAGTAATTGTCGTTCTATCGATCATATAAGCATAATATGGCTAATAATATGAGTTAGATTGACAATAATGAGAGTAACAAATATAGTAATTGTCGTTCAATCGATCATATAAGCATAATATGGCTAATAATATGAGTTAGATTGATAATAATAAGAGTAATAGGTATAGTAATTGTCGTTCTATCGATCATATAAGCATAATATGCCAAATAATATGAGTTAGATTGATAATAATAAGAGTAACAAGTATAGTAATTGTCGTTCTATCGATTATATCTGCATAATATGGAAATAATATGAGTTAGATTAATAATAGTAAGAGTAATACGTATAGTAATTGTCGTCCTATCGATCATATCCACATAATATGGCCAATGATATGAGTTAGATTGATAGTAATTAGAGTAATAAGTATTGTAATTGTCGTCCTATCGTTCATATCCACATAATATGGCCAATAATATGAGTTAGATTGATAATAATAAGAGTAATAAGTATAGTAATTGTCGTTCTATCGATCATATAAGCATAATATGGCTAATAATATGAGTTAGATTGACAATAATGAGAGTAACAAATATAGTAATTGTCGTTCAATCGATCATATAAGCATAATATGGCTAATAATATGAGTTAGATTGATAATAATAAGAGTAATAAGTATAGTAATTGTCGTTCTATCGATCATATAAGCATAATATGGCAAATAATATGAGTTAGATTGATAACAATAAGAGTAACAAGTATAGTAATTGTCTTTCTATCGATCATATAAGCATAGTATGGCTAATAATATGAGTTAGATTCATAATAATAAGAGTAACAACTATAGTAATTGTCCTTCTTTCAATAATATAGGCATAATATGGCTAATAATATGAGTTAGATTGATAACAGTAAGAGTAATGAGTATAGTAATTGTCGTTCTATCGATCATATCTGCATAATATGGAAATAATATGAGTTAGATTGATAATAATAAGAGTAATAAGTATAGTAATTGTCGTCCTATCGATCATATCCACATAATATGGCCAATAATATGAGTTAGATTGATAATAATAAGAGTAATAAGTATAGTAATTGTCTTTCTATCGATCATATAAGCATAATATGGCTAATAATATGAGTTAGATTGATAACAGTAAGAGTAATAAGTATAGTAATTGTCGTTCAATCGATCATATAAGCATAATGTGGCTAATAATATGAGTTAGATTAATAATAGTAAGAGTAATACGTATAGTACTTGTCTTCCTATCGATCATATCCACATAATATGGCCAATAATATGAGTTAGATTGATAATAATTAGAGTAATAAGTATAGTAATTGCCGTTCTATCGATCATATAAGCATAATATGGCTAATATTATGAGTAAGATTGATAATAATAAGAGTAACAAGTATAGTAATTGTCGTTCTATCGATAATATAAGCATAATATGGCTAATAATATAAGATAGATTGATAATAATAAGAGTAATAAGTATAGTAATTGTCGTTCTATCGATCATATAAGCATAATATGGCTAATAATATGAGTTAGATTGATAATGGTAAGAGTAATAAGTATAGTAATGGTCGTTCTATCGATCATATCTGCATAATATGGAAATAATATGAGTTACATTGATAATAATAAGAGTAATAAGTATAGTAATTGTCGTCCTATCGATCATATCCACATAATGTGGCCAATAATATGAGTTAGATTGATAATAATAAGAGTAATAAGTATAGTAATTGTCGTCCTATCGATCATATCCACATAATATGGCCAATAATATGAGTTAGATTGATAATAATAAGAGTAATAGGTATAGTAATTGTCGTTCTATCGATCATATAAGCATAATATGGCAAATAATATGAGTTAGATTGATAATAATAAGAGTATCAAGTATAGTAATTGTCTTTCTATCGATCATGTAAGCATAATATGGCTAATAATATGAATTACATTGATAATAATAAGAGTAACAACTATAGTAATTGTCCTTCTTTCAATAATATAGGCACGATATGGCTAATAATATGAGTTAGATTGATAATAATAAGCGTAACAAGTATAGTAATTGTCGTTCAATCGATCATATTAGCATAATATGGCTAATAATATGAGTTCGATTGATAATAGCAAGAGTATTAGGCATAGTGTTTGTCGTTCTACCGATCATATCTGATTAATATGTTTAATAATATGAGTTAGATTGATAATAATAAGAGTAACAGCTATAGTAATTGTCCTTCTATCGATAATATAAGCATAATATGGCTAATAATATGTGTTAGATTGATAATAGTAAGAGTAATAAGTATAGTAATTGTCGTTCAATCGATCATATAAGCATAATATGGCTAATAATATGAGTTAGATTAATAATAGTAAGAGTAATACATATAGTAATTGTCGTCCTATCGTTCATATCCACATAATATGGCCAATAATATGAGTTAGATTGATAATAATAAGAGTAATAAGTATAGTAATTGTCGTTCTATCGATCATATAAGCATAATATGGCTAATAATATGAGTTAGATTGATAATAATAAGAGTAATAGGTATAGTAATTGTCGTTCTATCGATCATATAAGCATAATATGGCAAATAATATGAGTTAGATTGATAATAATAAGAGTAACAAGTATAGTAATTGTCTTTCTATCGATCATGTAAGCATAATATGGCTAATAATATGAATTACATTGATAATAATAAGAGTAACAACTATAGTAATTGTCCTTCTTTCAATAATATAGGCACGATATGGCTAATAATATGAGTTAGATTAATAATAGTAAGAGTAATACGTATAGTAATTGTCGTCCTATCGTTCATATCCACATAATATGGCCAATAATATGAGTTAGATTGATAATAATAAGAGTAATAAGTACAGTAATTGTCGTTCTATCGATCATATAAGCGTAATATGGCTAATAATATGAGTTAGATTGATAATAATAAGAGTAGTGAGCATAGTAATTGTCGTCCTATCGATCATATAAGCATAGTATGGCTAATAATATGAGTCAGTTTGATAATAATATGAGTAATAAGTATAGTAATTGTCGTTCTACGGATAATATAAGCATAATATGGCTAATAATATGAGTTAGATTGATAATAATAAGAGTAATAAGTATAGTAATTATTGTTCTACCGATCATATAAGCATAATATGGCTAATAATATGAGTTAGATTGATATTAATAAGAGTAAAAAGTATAGTAATTGTCGTTCTATCGATCATATAAGCATAATATGGCTAATAATATGAGTTAGATTGATAATAGTGAGTGTAATAAGTATTGTAATTGTCGTTCTATCGATCATATAAACATTATATGGCTAATAATATGAGTTAGATTGATAATAGTGAGTGTAATAAGTATAGTAATTGTAGTTCTATTGCTCATATAAGCATAATATGGTTAATAATATGAGTTAGATTGATAACAGTAAGAGTAATAAGTACTGTAATTATCGTTCTACCGATCATACAAGAATAATGTGGCTAATAATATGAGTTAGATTGATAATAATAAGAGTAATAAATATAGTAATTATCGTTCTAACGATCATATACGCATAATATGGCTAATAATATGAGTTAGATTGATATTAATAACAGTAAAAAGTATAGTAATTGTCGTTCTATCGATCATATAAGCATAATATGGCTAATAATATTAGTTAGATTGATAATAATAAGACTAATGAGTATAGTAATTGGCGTTCTATCGATCATATAAGCATAGTATGGCTAATAATATGAGTCAGTTTGATAATAATATGAGTAAAAAGTATAGTAATTGTCATTCTATCGATCATATAAGCATAATATGGCTAATAATATGAGTTAGATTGATAATAGTGAGTGTTATAAGTATAGTAATTGTCGTTCTGTCGATCATATAAGCATAATATGGTTAACAATATGAGTGAGATTGATAATAATAAGAGTAATAAGTATAGTAATTATAGCTCTATCGATCATATCTGCATAATAAGGTTAATAATATGAGTTAGATTGATAATAGTGAGTGTAATAAGTATAGTAATTGTCGTTCAATCGATCATATAAGCATAATATGGCTAATAATATGAGTTAGATTGACAATAATGAGAGTAACAAATATAGTAATTGTCGTTCAATCGATCATATAAGCATAATATGGCTAATAATATGAGTTAGATTGATAATAATAAGAGTAATAGGTATAGTAATTGTCGTTCTATCGATCATATAAGCATAATATGGTTAATAATATGAGTTAGATTGATAATAATAAGAGTAATAAGTATAGTAATTGTCGTTCTATCGATCATATAAGCATAATATGGCTAATAATATGAGTTAGATTGATAATAATAAGAGTAAAAAGTGTAGTAATTGTCGTTCTATCGATCATATAAGCATAATATGGCTAATAATATGAGTTAGATTGATAATAATAAGAGTAATAAGTATAGTAATTGTCGTTCTATCGATAATATAAGCATAATATGGCTAATAATATGAGTTAGATTGATAATAGTAAGAGTAATAGGTATAGTAATTGTCGTTCTATCGATCATATAAGCATAATATGGCTAATAATATGAGTTAGATTGACAATAATGAGAGTAACAAATATAGTAATTGTCGTTCTATCGATAATATAAGCATAATATGGCTAATAATATGAGTTAGATTGATAATAGTAAGAGTAATAGGTATAGTAATTGTCGTTCTATCGATCATATAAGCATAATATGGCTAATAATATGAGTTAGATTGACAATAATGAGAGTAACAAATATAGTAATTGTCGTTCAATCGATCATATAAGCATAATATGGCTAATAATATGAGTTAGATTGATAATAATAAGAGTAATAGGTATAGTAATTGTCGTTCTATCGATCATATAAGCATAATATGCCAAATAATATGAGTTAGATTGATAATAATAAGAGTAACAAGTATAGTAATTGTCGTTCTATCGATCATATCTGCATAATATGGAAATAATATGAGTTAGATTAATAATAGTAAGAGTAATACGTATAGTAATTGTCGTCCTATCGATCATATCCACATAATATGGCCAATGATATGAGTTAGATTGATAATAATAAGAGTAATAAGTATAGTAATTGTCGTTCTATCGATCATATAAGCATAATATGGCTAATAATATGAGTTAGATTGATAATAATAAGAGTAACAACTATAGTAATTGTCCTTCTATCGATAATATAAGCGTAATATGGCTAATAATATGTGTTAGATTGATGATAGTAAGAGTAATAAGTATAGTAATTGTCGTTCAATCGACCATATAAGCATAATATGGCTAATAATATGAGTTAGATTAATAATAGTAAGAGTAATACGTATAGCAATTGTCGTCCTATCGATCATATCCACATAATATGGCCAATAATATGAGTTAGATTGATAATAATAAGAGTAACAAGTATAGTAATTGTCGTTCTATCGATCATATAAGCATAATATGGCTAATAATATGAGTTAGATTGATAATAATAAGAGTAATAAGTATAGTAATTGTCGTTCTATCGATCATATAAGCATAATATGGCTAATAATATGAGTTAGATTGATAATAATGAGAGTAACAAGTATAGTAATTGTCGTTCAATCGGTCATATAATCATAATATGGCTAATAATATAAGTTAGATTGATAACAATAAGAGTAATAAGTATAGTAATTGTCGTTCTATCGATCATATAAGCATAATATGGCTAATAATATGAATTAGATTGATAATAATAAGAGTAACAAGTATAGCAATTGTCGTTCTATCGATAATATAAGCATAATATGGTTAATAATATGAGTTAGATTGATAATAATAAGAGTAATAAGTATAGTAATTGTCCTTCTATCGATCATATACGCATAATATGGCTAATAATATGAGTTGGATTGATAATAATAAGAGTAACAAGTACAGTAATTGTCGTTCAATCGATCATATAAGCATAATGTGGCTAATAATATGAGTTAGATTGATAATAGTAAGAGTAATAAGTATAGTAATTGTCGTTCAATCGATCATATAAGCATAATGTGGCTAGTAATATGAGTTAGATTAATAATAGTAAGAGTAATACGTATAGTAATTGTCTCCCTATCGATCATATCCACATAATATGGCCAATAATATGAGTTAGATTGATAATAATTAGAGTAATAAGTATAGTAATTGCCGTTCTATCGATCATATAAGCATAATATGGCTAATATTATGAGTAAGATTGATAATAATAAGACTAATGAGTATAGTAATTGTCGTTCTATCGATCATATAAGCATAATATGGCTAATAATATGAGTTAGATTGATAATAATAAGAGTAATAAGTATAGTAATTCTCGTTCTATCGATCATATAAGCATAATATGGCTAATAATATGAGTTAGATTGATAATAATAAGAGTAACAAGTATAGCAATTGTCGTTCTATCGATAATATAAGCATAATATGGTTAATAATATGAGTTAGATTGATAATAATAAGAGTAATAAGTATAGTAATTGTCGTTCTATCGATCATATAAGCATAATATGGCTAATAATATGAGTTAGATTGATAATAATAAGAGTAAAAAGTGTAGTAATTGTCGTTCTATCGATCATATAAGCATAATATGGCTAATAATATGAGTTAGATTGATAATAATAAGAGTAATAAGTATAGTAATTGTCGTTCTATCGATAATATAAGCATAATATGGCTAATAATATGAGTTAGATTGATAATAGTAAGAGTAATAGGTATAGTAATTGTCGTTCTATCGATCATATAAGCATAATATGGCTAATAATATGAGTTAGATTGACAATAATGAGAGTAACAAATATAGTAATTGTCGTTCAATCGATCATATAAGCATAATATGGCTAATAATATGAGTTAGATTGATAATAATAAGAGTAATAGGTATAGTAATTGTCGTTCTATCGATCATATAAGCATAATATGCCAAATAATATGAGTTAGATTGATAATAATAAGAGTAACAAGTATAGTAATTGTCGTTCTATCGATCATATCTGCATAATATGGAAATAATATGAGTTAGATTAATAATAGTAAGAGTAATACGTATAGTAATTGTCGTCCTATCGATCATATCCACATAATATGGCCAATGATATGAGTTAGATTGATAGTAATTAGAGTAATAAGTATTGTAATTGTCGTCCTATCGTTCATATCCACATAATATGGCCAATAATATGAGTTAGATTGATAATAATAAGAGTAATAAGTATAGTAATTGTCGTTCTATCGATCATATAAGCATAATATGGCTAATAATATGAGTTAGATTGACAATAATGAGAGTAACAAATATAGTAATTGTCGTTCAATCGATCATATAAGCATAATATGGCTAATAATATGAGTTAGATTGATAATAATAAGAGTAATAAGTATAGTAATTGTCGTTCTATCGATCATATAAGCATAATATGGCAAATAATATGAGTTAGATTGATAACAATAAGAGTAACAAGTATAGTAATTGTCTTTCTATCGATCATATAAGCATAGTATGGCTAATAATATGAGTTAGATTCATAATAATAAGAGTAACAACTATAGTAATTGTCCTTCTTTCAATAATATAGGCATAATATGGCTAATAATATGAGTTAGATTGATAACAGTAAGAGTAATGAGTATAGTAATTGTCGTTCTATCGATCATATCTGCATAATATGGAAATAATATGAGTTAGATTGATAATAATAAGAGTAATAAGTATAGTAATTGTCGTCCTATCGATCATATCCACATAATATGGCCAATAATATGAGTTAGATTGATAATAATAAGAGTAATAAGTATAGTAATTGTCTTTCTATCGATCATATAAGCATAATATGGCTAATAATATGAGTTAGATTGATAACAGTAAGAGTAATAAGTATAGTAATTGTCGTTCAATCGATCATATAAGCATAATGTGGCTAATAATATGAGTTAGATTAATAATAGTAAGAGTAATACGTATAGTACTTGTCTTCCTATCGATCATATCCACATAATATGGCCAATAATATGAGTTAGATTGATAATAATTAGAGTAATAAGTATAGTAATTGCCGTTCTATCGATCATATAAGCATAATATGGCTAATATTATGAGTAAGATTGATAATAATAAGAGTAACAAGTATAGTAATTGTCGTTCTATCGATAATATAAGCATAATATGGCTAATAATATAAGATAGATTGATAATAATAAGAGTAATAAGTATAGTAATTGTCGTTCTATCGATCATATAAGCATAATATGGCTAATAATATGAGTTAGATTGATAATGGTAAGAGTAATAAGTATAGTAATGGTCGTTCTATCGATCATATCTGCATAATATGGAAATAATATGAGTTACATTGATAATAATAAGAGTAATAAGTATAGTAATTGTCGTCCTATCGATCATATCCACATAATGTGGCCAATAATATGAGTTAGATTGATAATAATAAGAGTAATAAGTATAGTAATTGTCGTCCTATCGATCATATCCACATAATATGGCCAATAATATGAGTTAGATTGATAATAATAAGAGTAATAGGTATAGTAATTGTCGTTCTATCGATCATATAAGCATAATATGGCAAATAATATGAGTTAGATTGATAATAATAAGAGTATCAAGTATAGTAATTGTCTTTCTATCGATCATGTAAGCATAATATGGCTAATAATATGAATTACATTGATAATAATAAGAGTAACAACTATAGTAATTGTCCTTCTTTCAATAATATAGGCACGATATGGCTAATAATATGAGTTAGATTGATAATAATAAGCGTAACAAGTATAGTAATTGTCGTTCAATCGATCATATTAGCATAATATGGCTAATAATATGAGTTCGATTGATAATAGCAAGAGTATTAGGCATAGTGTTTGTCGTTCTACCGATCATATCTGATTAATATGTTTAATAATATGAGTTAGATTGATAATAATAAGAGTAACAGCTATAGTAATTGTCCTTCTATCGATAATATAAGCATAATATGGCTAATAATATGTGTTAGATTGATAATAGTAAGAGTAATAAGTATAGTAATTGTCGTTCAATCGATCATATAAGCATAATATGGCTAATAATATGAGTTAGATTAATAATAGTAAGAGTAATACATATAGTAATTGTCGTCCTATCGTTCATATCCACATAATATGGCCAATAATATGAGTTAGATTGATAATAATAAGAGTAATAAGTATAGTAATTGTCGTTCTATCGATCATATAAGCATAATATGGCTAATAATATGAGTTAGATTGATAATAATAAGAGTAATAGGTATAGTAATTGTCGTTCTATCGATCATATAAGCATAATATGGCAAATAATATGAGTTAGATTGATAATAATAAGAGTAACAAGTATAGTAATTGTCTTTCTATCGATCATGTAAGCATAATATGGCTAATAATATGAATTACATTGATAATAATAAGAGTAACAACTATAGTAATTGTCCTTCTTTCAATAATATAGGCACGATATGGCTAATAATATGAGTTAGATTAATAATAGTAAGAGTAATACGTATAGTAATTGTCGTCCTATCGTTCATATCCACATAATATGGCCAATAATATGAGTTAGATTGATAATAATAAGAGTAATAAGTACAGTAATTGTCGTTCTATCGATCATATAAGCGTAATATGGCTAATAATATGAGTTAGATTGATAATAATAAGAGTAGTGAGCATAGTAATTGTCGTCCTATCGATCATATAAGCATAGTATGGCTAATAATATGAGTCAGTTTGATAATAATATGAGTAATAAGTATAGTAATTGTCGTTCTACGGATAATATAAGCATAATATGGCTAATAATATGAGTTAGATTGATAATAATAAGAGTAATAAGTATAGTAATTATTGTTCTACCGATCATATAAGCATAATATGGCTAATAATATGAGTTAGATTGATATTAATAAGAGTAAAAAGTATAGTAATTGTCGTTCTATCGATCATATAAGCATAATATGGCTAATAATATGAGTTAGATTGATAATAGTGAGTGTAATAAGTATTGTAATTGTCGTTCTATCGATCATATAAACATTATATGGCTAATAATATGAGTTAGATTGATAATAGTGAGTGTAATAAGTATAGTAATTGTAGTTCTATTGCTCATATAAGCATAATATGGTTAATAATATGAGTTAGATTGATAACAGTAAGAGTAATAAGTACTGTAATTATCGTTCTACCGATCATACAAGAATAATGTGGCTAATAATATGAGTTAGATTGATAATAATAAGAGTAATAAATATAGTAATTATCGTTCTAACGATCATATACGCATAATATGGCTAATAATATGAGTTAGATTGATATTAATAACAGTAAAAAGTATAGTAATTGTCGTTCTATCGATCATATAAGCATAATATGGCTAATAATATTAGTTAGATTGATAATAATAAGACTAATGAGTATAGTAATTGGCGTTCTATCGATCATATAAGCATAGTATGGCTAATAATATGAGTCAGTTTGATAATAATATGAGTAAAAAGTATAGTAATTGTCATTCTATCGATCATATAAGCATAATATGGCTAATAATATGAGTTAGATTGATAATAGTGAGTGTTATAAGTATAGTAATTGTCGTTCTGTCGATCATATAAGCATAATATGGTTAACAATATGAGTGAGATTGATAATAATAAGAGTAATAAGTATAGTAATTATAGCTCTATCGATCATATCTGCATAATAAGGTTAATAATATGAGTTAGATTGATAATAGTGAGTGTAATAAGTATAGTAATTGTCGTTCAATCGATCATATAAGCATAATATGGCTAATAATATGAGTTAGATTGACAATAATGAGAGTAACAAATATAGTAATTGTCGTTCAATCGATCATATAAGCATAATATGGCTAATAATATGAGTTAGATTGATAATAATAAGAGTAATAGGTATAGTAATTGTCGTTCTATCGATCATATAAGCATAATATGGTTAATAATATGAGTTAGATTGATAATAATAAGAGTAATAAGTATAGTAATTGTCGTTCTATCGATCATATAAGCATAATATGGCTAATAATATGAGTTAGATTGATAATAATAAGAGTAAAAAGTGTAGTAATTGTCGTTCTATCGATCATATAAGCATAATATGGCTAATAATATGAGTTAGATTGATAATAATAAGAGTAATAAGTATAGTAATTGTCGTTCTATCGATAATATAAGCATAATATGGCTAATAATATGAGTTAGATTGATAATAGTAAGAGTAATAGGTATAGTAATTGTCGTTCTATCGATCATATAAGCATAATATGGCTAATAATATGAGTTAGATTGACAATAATGAGAGTAACAAATATAGTAATTGTCGTTCAATCGATCATATAAGCATAATATGGCTAATAATATGAGTTAGATTGATAATAATAAGAGTAATAGGTATAGTAATTGTCGTTCTATCGATCATATAAGCATAATATGCCAAATAATATGAGTTAGATTGATAATAATAAGAGTAATAAGTATAGTAATTGTCGTTCAATCGATCATATAAGCATAATGTGGCTAGTAATACGAGTTAGATTAATAATAGTAAGAGTAATACGTATAGTAATTGTCTCCCTATCGATCATATCCACATAATATGGCCAATAATATGAGTTAGATTGATAATAATTAGAGTAATAAGTATAGTAATTGCCGTTCTATCGATCATATAAGCATAATATGGCTAATATTATGAGTAAGATTGATAATAATAAGACTAATGAGTATAGTAATTGTCGTTCTATCGATCATATAAGCATAATATGGCTAATAATATGAGTTAGATTGATAATAATAAGAGTAATAAGTATAGTAATTCTCGTTCTATCGATCATATAAGCATAATATGGCTAATAATATGAGTTAGATTGATAATAATAAGAGTAACAAGTATAGCAATTGTCGTTCTATCGATAATATAAGCATAATATGGTTAATAATATGAGTTAGATTGATAATAATAAGAGTAATAAGTATAGTAATTGTCGTTCTATCGATCATATAAGCATAATATGGCTAATAATATGAGTTAGATTGATAATAATAAGAGTAAAAAGTGTAGTAATTGTCGTTCTATCGATCATATAAGCATAATATGGCTAATAATATGAGTTAGATTGATAATAATAAGAGTAATACGTATAGTAATTGTCGTTCTATCGATAATATAAGCATAATATGGCTAATAATATGAGTTAGATTGATAATAGTAAGAGTAATAGGTATAGTAATTGTCGTTCTATCGATCATATAAGCATAATATGGCTAATAATATGAGTTAGATTGACAATAATGAGAGTAACAAATATAGTAATTGTCGTTCAATCGATCATATAAGCATAATATGGCTAATAATATGAGTTAGATTGATAATAATAAGAGTAATAGGTATAGTAATTGTCGTTCTATCGATCATATAAGCATAATATGCCAAATAATATGAGTTAGATTGATAATAATAAGAGTAACAAGTATAGTAATTGTCGTTCTATCGATCATATCTGCATAATATGGAAATAATATGAGTTAGATTAATAATAGTAAGAGTAATACGTATAGTAATTGTCGTCCTATCGATCATATCCACATAATATGGCCAATGATATGAGTTAGATTGATAGTAATTAGAGCAATAAGTATTGTAATTGTCGTCCTATCGTTCATATCCACATAATATGGCCAATAATATGAGTTAGATTGATAATAATAAGAGTAATAAGTATAGTAATTGTCGTTCTATCGATCATATAAGCATAATATGGCTAATAATATGAGTTAGATTGACAATAATGAGAGTAACAAATATAGTAATTGTCGTTCAATCGATCATATAAGCATAATATGGCTAATAATATGAGTTAGATTGATAATAATAAGAGTAATAAGTATAGTAATTGTCGTTCTATCGATCATATAAGCATAATATGGCAAATAATATGAGTTAGATTGATAACAATAAGAGTAACAAGTATAGTAATTGTCTTTCTATCGATCATATAAGCATAGTATGGCTAATAATATGAGTTAGATTCATAATAATAAGAGTAACAACTATAGTAATTGTCCTTCTTTCAATAATATAGGCATAATATGGCTAATAATATGAGTTAGATTGATAACAGTAAGAGTAATGAGTATAGTAATTGTCGTTCTATCGATCATATCTGCATAATATGGAAATAATATGAGTTAGATTGATAATAATAAGAGTAATAAGTATAGTAATTGTCGTCCTATCGATCATATCCACATAATATGGCCAATAATATGAGTTAGATTGATAATAATAAGAGTAATAAGTATAGTAATTGTCTTTCTATCGATCATATAAGCATAATATGGCTAATAATATGAGTTAGATTGATAACAGTAAGAGTAATAAGTATAGTAATTGTCGTTCAATCGATCATATAAGCATAATGTGGCTAATAATATGAGTTAGATTAATAATAGTAAGAGTAATACGTATAGTACTTGTCTTCCTATCGATCATATCCACATAATATGGCCAATAATATGAGTTAGATTGATAATAATTAGAGTAATAAGTATAGTAATTGCCGTTCTATCGATCATATAAGCATAATATGGCTAATATTATGAGTAAGATTGATAATAATAAGAGTAACAAGTATAGTAATTGTCGTTCTATCGATAATATAAGCATAATATGGCTAATAATATAAGATAGATTGATAATAATAAGAGTAATAAGTATAGTAATTGTCGTTCTATCGATCATATAAGCATAATATGGCTAATAATATGAGTTAGATTGATAATGGTAAGAGTAATAAGTATAGTAATGGTCGTTCTATCGATCATATCTGCATAATATGGAAATAATATGAGTTACATTGATAATAATAAGAGTAATAAGTATAGTAATTGTCGTCCTATCGATCATATCCACATAATGTGGCCAATAATATGAGTTAGATTGATAATAATAAGAGTAATAAGTATAGTAATTGTCGTCCTATCGATCATATCCACATAATATGGCCAATAATATGAGTTAGATTGATAATAATAAGAGTAATAAGTATAGTAATTGTCGTTCTATCGATCATATAAGCATAATATGGCTAATAATATGAGTTAGATTGATAATAATAAGAGTAACAACTATAGTAATTGTCCTTCTATCGATAATATAAGCATAATATGCCTAATAATATGTGTTAGAATGATGATAGGAAGAGTAATAAGTATAGTAATTGTCGTTCAATCGATCATATAAGCATAATATGGCTAATAATATGAGTTAGATTAATAATAGTAAGAGTAATACGTATAGTAATTGTCGTCCTATCGTTCATATCCACATAATATGGCCAATAATATGAGTTAGATTGATAATAATAAGAGTAATAAGTATAGTAATTGTCGTTCTATCGATCATATAAGCATAATATGGCTAATAATATGAGTTAGATTGATAATAATAAGAGTAATAAGTATAGTAATTGTTGTTCTATCGATCATATAAGCATAATATGGCTAATAATATGAGTTAGATTGATAATAATAAGAGTAACAACTATAGTAATTGTCCTTCTATCGATAATATAAGCGTAATATGGCTAATAATATGTGTTAGATTGATGATAGTAAGAGTAATAAGTATAGTAATTGTCGTTCAATCGATCATATAAGCATAATATGGCTAATAATATGAGTTAGATTAATAATAGTAAGAGTAATACGTATAGTAATTGTCGTCCTATCGATCATATCCACATAATATGGCCAATAATATGAGTTAGATTGATAATAATAAGAGTAATAAGTATAGTAATTGTCGTTCTATCGATCATATAAGCATAATATGGCTAATAATATGAGTTAGATTGATAATAATAAGAGTAATAAGTATAGTAATTGTCGTTCTATCGATCATATAAGCATAATATGGCTAATAATATGAGTTAGATTGATAATAATGAGAGTAACAAGTATAGTAATTGTCGTTCAATCGGTCATATAATCATAATATGGCTAATAATATAAGTTAGATTGATAACAATAAGAGTAATAAGTATAGTAATTGTCGTTCTATCGATCATATAAGCATAATATGGCTAATAATATGAATTAGATTGATAATAATAAGAGTAACAAGTATAGCAATTGTCGTTCTATCGATAACATAAGCATAATATGGTTAATAATATGAGTTAGATTGACAATAATAAGAGTAATAAGTATAGTAATTGTCGTTCTATCGATCATATAAGCATAATATGGCTAATAATATGAGTTAGATTGATAATAATAAGAGTAACAAGTGTAGTAATTGTCGTTCTATCGATCATATAAGCATAATATGGCTAATAATATGAGTTAGATTGATAATAATAAGAGTAATAAGTATAGTAATTGTCGTTCTATCGATCATATAAGCATAATATGGCTAATAATATGAGTTAGATTGATAATAGTAAGAGTAATAGGTATAGTAATTGTCGTTCTATCGATCATATAAGCATAATATGGCTAATAATATGAGTTAGATTGATAATAATAAGAGTAATAGGTATAGTAATTGTCGTTCTATCGATCATATAAGCATAATATGGCAAATAATATGAGTTAGATTGATAATAATAAGAGTAACAAGTATAGTAATTGTCTTTCTATCGATCATGTAAGCATAATATGGCTAATAATATGAATTACATTGATAATAATAAGAGTAACAACTATAGTAATTGTCCTTCTTTCAATAATATAGGCACGATATGGCTAATAATATGAGTTAGATTAATAATAGTAAGAGTAATACGTATAGTAATTGTCGTCCTATCGTTCATATCCACATAATATGGCCAATAATATGAGTTAGATTGATAATAATAAGAGTAATAAGTACAGTAATTGTCGTTCTATCGATCATATAAGCGTAATATGGCTAATAATATGAGTTAGATTGATAATAATAAGAGTAGTGAGCATAGTAATTGTCGTCCTATCGATCATATAAGCATAGTATGGCTAATAATATGAGTCAGTTTGATAATAATATGAGTAATAAGTATAGTAATTGTCGTTCTACGGATAATATAAGCATAATATGGCTAATAATATGAGTTAGATTGATAATAATAAGAGTAATAAGTATAGTAATTATTGTTCTACCGATCATATAAGCATAATATGGCTAATAATATGAGTTAGATTGATATTAATAAGAGTAAAAAGTATAGTAATTGTCGTTCTATCGATCATATAAGCATAATATGGCTAATAATATGAGTTAGATTGATAATAGTGAGTGTAATAAGTATTGTAATTGTCGTTCTATCGATCATATAAACATAATATGGCTAATAATATGAGTTAGATTGATAATAGTGAGTGTAATAAGTATAGTAATTGTAGTTCTATTGCTCATATAAGCATAATATGGTTAATAATATGAGTTAGATTGATAATAATAAGAGTAATAAGTACTGTAACTATCGTTCTACCGATCATACAAGCATAATGTGGCTAATAATATGAGTTAGATTGATAATAATAAGAGTGATAAGTATAGTAATTGTCGTTCTATCGATCACATAAGCATAATATAGCTAATAATATATAGTTAGATTGATAATAATAAGAGTAGTGAGTATAGTAATTTTCGTTCTTTCGATCATATAAGCATTACATGGCTAATAATATGAGTTAGATTGATAATAATAAGAGTAATAAGTATAGTAATTGTCGTTCTATCGATCACATAAGCATAATATGGCTAATAATATGAGTTAGATTGATAATAATAAGAGTAGTGAGCATAGTAATTGTCGTCCTATCGATCATATAAGCATAGTATGGCTAATAATATGAGTCAGTTTGATAATAATATGAGTAATAAGTATAGTAATTGTCGTTCTACGGATAATATAAGCATAATATGGCTAATAATATGAGTTAGGTTGATAATAATTAGAGTAATAAGTATAGTAATTATCGTTCTACCGATCATATAAGCATAATATGGCTAATAATATGAGATCGATTGATAATGATAAGAGTAATAAGTATAGTAATTGTCGTTCTATCCATCATATAAGCATAATATGGCTAATAATATGAGTTAGATTGATAATAATAAGACTAATATGTATAGTAATTGTCGTTCTATCGATCATATAAGCATAGTATGGCTAATAATATGAGTTAGATTGATAATAATAAGAGTAATAAGTATAGTAATTGGGGTCTATCGATCATATAAGCATAATATGGCTAATAATATGAGTTAGGTTGATAATAATAAGAGTAATAAGTATAGAAATTGTCGTTCTATCGATCATATTTGCATAATATGGTTAATAATATGAGTTAGATTGATAACAGTGAGTGTAATAAGTATTGTAATTGCCGTTCTATCGATCATATAAACATAATATGGCTAATAATATGAGTTAGATTGATAATAACAAGACTAATAAGTATAGTAAATGTCGTTCTATCGATCACATAAGCATAATATAGCTAATAATATATAGTTAGATTGATAATAATAAGAGTAATAAGTATAGTAATTGTCGTTCTATCGATCACATAAGCATAATATGGCTAATAATATGAGTTAGATTGATAATAACAAGAGTAGTGAGCATAGTAATTGTCGTCCTATCGATCATATAAGCATAGTATGGCTAATAATATGAGTTAGATTGATAATAGTGAGTGTAATAAGTATAGTAATTGTGGTTCTGTCGATCATGTACGCATAATATGGTTAATAATATGAGTTAGATTGATAATAGTGAGTGTAATAAGTATAGTAATTGTCGTTCTGTCGATCATATATGCATAGTATGGCTAATAACATGAGATCGATTGATAATGATAAGAGTAATAAGTATAGTAATTGTCGTTCTATCCATCATATAAGCATAATATGGCTAATAATATGAGTTAGATTGATAATAATAAGACTAATATGTATAGTAATTGTCGTTCTATCGATCATATAAGCATAGTATGGCTAATAATATGAGTTAGATTGATAATAATAAGAGTAATAAGTATAGTAATTGGGGTCTATCGATCATATAAGCATAATATGGCTAATAATATGAGTTAGGTTGATAATAATAAGAGTAATAAGTATAGAAATTGTCGTTCTATCGATCATATTTGCATAATATGGTTAATAATATGAGTTAGATTGATAACAGTGAGTGTAATAAGTATTGTAATTGCCGTTCTATCGATCATATAAACATAATATGGCTAATAATATGAGTTAGATTGATAATAACAAGACTAATAAGTATAGTAAATGTCGTTCTATCGATCACATAAGCATAAAATAGCTAATAATATATAGTTAGATTGATAACAATAAGAGTAGTGAGTATAGTAATTGTCGTTCTTTCGATCATATAAGCATTACATGGCTAATAATATGAGTTAGATTGATAATAATAAGAGTAATAAGTATAGTAATTGTCGTTCTATCGATCACATAAGCATAATATGGCTAATAATATGAGTTAGATTGATAATAATAAGAGTAATAAGTATAGTAATTGTCGTTCTATCGATCATATAAGCATAAAATGGCTAATAATATGAGTTAGATTGATAATAATAAGAGTAATGAGTATAGTAATTGTCGTTCTATCGATCATATAATCATAATATGGCTAATAATATGTGTTAGGTTGATAATAATAAGAGTAATAAGTATAGAAATTGTCGTTCTATCGATCATATTTGCATAATATGGGTAATAATATGAGTTAGATTGATAATAATAAGAGTAATAAGTATAGTAATTATCGTTCTACCGATCATATAAGCATAATATGGCGAATAATATGAGTTAGATTGATAATAGTGAGTGTAATAAGTATAGTAATTGAGTTCTATTGCTCATATAAGCATAATATGGTTAATAATATGAGTTAGATTGATAATAGTGAGTGTAATAAGTATAGTAATTGTAGTTCTATTGCTCCTATAAGCATAATTTAGTTAATACTATGAGTTAGATTGATAATAACAAGACTAATAGGTATAGTAATTGTCGTTCTATCGATCATATAAGCATAGTATGGCTAATAATATGAGTTAGATTGATAATAATAAGAGTAATAAGTATAGTAATTGTCGTTCTATCGATCATATAAGCATAGTATTGCTAATAATATGAGTTAGATTGATAATAGTGAGTGTAATAAGTATAGTAATTGTCGTTCTGTCGATCATATAAGCATAATATGGCTAATAATATGAGTTAGATTGATAATAGTGAGTGTAATAAGTATAGTAATTGTCGTTCTGTCGATCATATAAGCATAGTATGGCTAATAATATGAGATCGATTGATAATGATAAGAGTAATAAGTATAGTAATTGTCGTTCTATCCATCATATAAGCATAATATGGCTAATAATATGAGTTAGATTGATAATAATAAGACTAATATGTATAGTAATTGTCGTTCTATCGATCATATAAGCATAGTATGGCTAATAATATGAGTTAGATTGATAATAATAAGAGTAATAAGTATAGTAATTGGGGTCTATCGATCATATAAGCATAATATGGCTAATAATATGAGTTAGGTTGATAATAATAAGAGTAATAAGTATAGAAATTGTCGTTCTATCGATCATATTTGCATAATATGGTTAATAATATGAGTTAGATTGATAACAGTGAGTGTAATAAGTATTGTAATTGCCGTTCTATCGATCATATAAACATAATATGGCTAATAATATGAGTTAGATTGATAATAACAAGACTAATAAGTATAGTAAATGTCGTTCTATCGATCACATAAGCATAATATAGCTAATAATATATAGTTAGATTGATAATAATAAGAGTAATAAGTATAGTAATTGTCGTTCTATCGATCATATAAGCGTAATATGGCTAATAATATGAGTTAGATTGATAATAATAAGAGTAGTGAGCATAGTAATTGTCGTCCTATCGATCATATAAGCATAGTATGGCTAATAATATGAGTCAGTTTGATAATAATATGAGTAATAAGTATAGTAATTGTCGTTCTACGGATAATATAAGCATAATATGGCTAATAATATGAGTTAGATTGATAATAATAAGAGTAATAAGTATA